>NC_133195.1:8790000-9052500 GCF_049306965.1 Danio rerio | reverse complement strand
AGAAATACAGATACTCATGTTTAAAACGACTCTAGTGAAAGTTAAAGTAGAGACTACACTTTTGTATTTAAGTAAAAGTAACTTCATGTTTTAGTTTCACGCTGACAACTACATCTCACATCACATCAATACCTATATACAAATGCCATGGGTCAGGTTTGATCATAACTTCTCTGTCTCAATTTGTTGAATGCTTCAGCTGTTACTTCTTACAATCAGCACTGGCGCCATGGATTACTCACCTGTTGCTATTTGATCTGATTCACCTCTCTACTTATGCCTGCCCTGTCTTGTTACTCATTTCCAGATTATTGTTCATTACACCCTAAGGGTATTCTGCAATGCCTCCGTACTTTGCTAAGTTCAGTGTTATTATTATTATTTAGCATTTTACTTTTTGCTTACCTGTAGTCTGCGCAGTCATCTTGCTGTGGAATCCAGCTCCTCACCTGTGCTTGCCAGCTCCAGTACTCGCTTCAAAGCCTTTGTTCATTTTTATGTTAAATAAAAGACTCATGTGAATGTAATCAATCTCTGTTTTCTGTCTGAGATTGACGACAAAATAACATGCATTTTTTTTAATGAAAAAATTGTTGCAAATTTTCAGCAGAAAAAGTTGCCAAGCAACATCAAACTCTGCAATATTGCAAAACAACACAGCTTAAAATCTGTGTATTCGATCAAAATCAACAACTGCCATTAACGTCCATTCACACACTCTTTAAAAAAAAAAAAAAAAAAAAAAAAAAAAAACAGGCCTATATCTTTACAATGCAAAAAAAAAAACAAAAACAAAAAAAAAACTCTTCAATTAACACAATTTTGTCCGAAATATTTTTTTCTTTTGCTACTAATACTTGTATTGTATTTTACTATTTTGGGCATTCGGCTAGAGCTGCTTCATTTTCTTCAAAACTAAAATCAAAACATCCTACAGTATGTTTTCAGCGTTTCATTGTTTTTTCAGAGTATTGTGGATATTTTTTTTCCATGGACATAGTCATTAATGCTGCTAATTCTATGCAACAAAACAACAACACAGTACACAGGCACAATTATAGCCTCGAACATTTTGGATGAACTTTTTTTTTTTTTTTTACGTAATAATCTCCTCAAGCTTTCCATTATAATTTTATTCTTAAATCACAAAGTTTGATTCATTTTTATGTTAAAATATTTGTTAAACTAGTTTAAATAAAGAAAACACTCTAAATGAACACAACAGTAAAACAGTATAAGGAAATAGGAACTCATAAAAAATAAATCTTAATGCATACAGCATTTATAAAGTATTTAACTGTTTTAATACTAACTGTACAAATGTTAACAAAAAGGCACATGATTGTTAAAAAATATATATTTTGAATGAAAGATCAGAGAAGTCTGTATAGTAAACCATTGTCGAAAGTGGACAAAAGGCAATTTATCTAATTTATCTGTGATCCGATTGACTCAAATGCAGCTTATTACCCGGGACAAGCAGGACAGCTTCAGTCATGTTTACATCGCCAACTTTCTCTGTCTCATCCACTTTTAGTCATCCTTTCCTTTTTTGTGGTAAGCTTCACAAACTAGCTTGGGTTGACAAAGCCATGCATTTGCACGCAGGCTCACAATTAAAAAAAAAAATTACTGAATCAAAAATGCATTCAATTAGTGCAATGACAAAAAGTAATATAGATCGCTACACCAAACACATGAAAATGAAAGTAATGAGCCTGGATAAAAATGTAAGAAGTACAAAGACATTTGTGTAAAAATGTAAGAAGTAAAAATTAATGGTTAAATCTAAAGTACAGTAACGAAGTAGTTGTACTTTGTTACTTCCCATCTCTGGCCAAATCCAACCCTTGAAAAAGTGCATCAAACCACATTCACCCTCCACCGAACTTTGGTCTTTGCTACTCTGCAAAGTGAACATCAAGCGTTATTCTGCCATAATGCTGGTTTGAAAGAAGAGCGTTCCATTTAAAAGGTATCAAAGTGTGTGAGAAATGACTTTTATGCAAATCTCATGATTGCAGTTTAATAACCCTTCACCCCATGTAGGGAACAAGTGTGTGGGAACACAGTTACTTCATGGAGCTCTGTTCTAATAAGCTGGTATCTAATCATGTGTTAAACAGGAGAGGGATGCAAAATGTACCTTTGGTTGCAATGAGTTGAGGATCTCAAGAACCAGGATTAAGAACCACAGATGTAAAGGTTGGATGCAACTTGGATTACTGTAAGTTTCATGAATCGACTTATTACACAGGTTGAAACCAATCACATTACCACACTTGTAATCACAAAGCTTCTGAACGTGACTTATTGTTTCACAACTGTTCTTAAAAGCAGTCTGTATGCCTAGGTACTTAATCTTGTACACTTGAAGTGATTAAAATGCCCCAATTCAGCGATTTGGAAGGCTAACCCCTAACCTTTGGCAATATAATGTGGTTGATTGGTTTGGTCACCATCTTTTTGCTGTACTCAAGGTCCCTGCTAAACCACACTCATCACATAGACTCTCTTCAGCACTCGCAAACCATGGTGTTTTCCTCAGGACTGCACCCAATTGTAGTAGAGAAAGGGGTGTCTTCTTAGTGACTGTTGCACCTGGGGGTGAGGATGGATGAGCTGTAAAAAAAAAAAAAAAAACAGATGGAAGTATGAACAGAAACAGATGGAAGATATGGCTTCCAAACACACTGCCATTTGTCAATTAAGAGACAATCGGGATGCCAGGGGGTGGTACTGGACACCCTTTGATGGACAGCTATCTATTTACCCCCTTGTTAGTTGAGGATGACTACTCCAGTCTTGAAAGCCATCATTTCCCTTTCCTCCCGCTCCTATTTCAGTGGATGGCAGCAGGTCATGGTATCAGCTGAACAACATAGTGTCCGGTAAAGGATTGCCCCATTACCCGATAGACAGCAGAAAGTGGATTCATCCTTCCCTGCAGCCATGGATGGCATTCTCAACAAACCTGTCATCCAAAGAACTGCTTTCCTTTTCAGCAGCAAGTGCTTTGTTGATGTGTTTGTACTTTGTCTTGGTTTTATCACCACTGTAACTAGTGATACACAATAAGTTAGGGGCTACAGTGCATCCGGAAAGTAGAGATAGCGCTTCAGTTTTTACACTTTTTATGTCACAGCCTTATTCCAAAACGGATTGAATTCAGTTATTTCCTAAACACAATACATACAATACCACATAGAGACAATGTGCAAAAAAAGATTTTTTGAAATTGTTGCAAATCTATTAAACATAAAAAACCTGAAAAAGTCAAAAATAGTGAGATATCTTGCAGAGGGATGCAGTACTCTTAAAATTGCAAAGCTTCTAAAGCGTGATCATCGAACAATCAAGCGTTTCATTCAAAATAGTCAACAGGGTTGCAAGCGTGCAGCTGCCAAGATGCCACAGAAATATGTCAAGACTGATTTTTCTAAGGTTTTATGGACTGATGAAATGAGAGTGAGTCTTGATGGGCCATATGGATGGCCCCGTGGCTGGATTGGTAAAGGGCAGAGAGCTCCAGTCCGACTCAGACGCCAGCAAGGTGGAGGTGGAGTACTGGTTTGGGCTGGTATCATCAAAGATGAGCATGTGGGGCCTTTTCGGGTTGAGGATGCAGTCAAGCTCAACTCCCAGTCCTACTGCCAGTTTCTGGAAGACACCTTCTTCAAGCAGTGGTACAGGAAATCTGCATCCTTCAAGAAAAACATGATTTTCATGCAGGACAATGCTCCATCACACGCGCCCAAGTACTCCACAGCGTGGCTGGCGAAAAAGAGTACAAAAGAAGAAAAACTAATGACATGGCCTCCTTGTTCACCTGATCTTAACCCCATTGAGAACCTATGGTCCATCATCGAATGTGAGATTTACAAAAAGGGAAAACAGTACACCTCTCTGAACAGTGTCTGGAAGGCTGTGGTTGCTGCACGCAATGTTGATGGTGAACAGATCAGAACACTGACAGAATCCATGGATGGCAAAGAAGGTAACTATATTGGTCACTGATTAGTTTTTGTTTTGTTTTTGAATGTCAGAATTGTATATTTGTGAATGTGGAGATGTTATATTGGTTTCACTGGTAAAAATAAATAATTGAAATGGGTAAAATAGCTAAAACTAAAAACAAACTAAAAACTACTTCCAAAAATATTCAGCTTTGATATTAATGAGTTTTTTGGGTTCATTGAGAACATGGTTGTTGTTCAACAAAAAAATGATTCCTCAAAAATACAACTTGCCTAATAATTCTGCACTCCCTGTATATACACACACACACACACAAACACACACACATATACACATATATATATATATATATATACACAAACGCACGCACGCACGCACGCACGCACGCACGCACGCACGCACACACACACACACACACACATACATATATAAAACAGGTGTATGCCTTTTCAAATAATGTCCAATCAACTGACTTTACCACAGGTAAACTTCAGTTAAGCTGCTGAAACATCTCAAGAATTATCAGTGGAAACAGAATGTACCTGAGCTCAATTTAGAGCTTCAAAGACTGTGAATACTTATGTACGTGATTTTTCAGCTTTTTTATTTTTAATACATTTGCAACAATTAAAAAACAAAAAAAAAAAAACTTTTCTTACATTGTCATTATGAGGTATTGTCTGTAGAACTTTGAGGAAATAAATGAATTTAATCCATTTTGGAATAAGGTTGTAACATAAAAAATTGTGAAAAAGTGAAGCGCTAACACTTTAAGAAAATTAATTATTGGCCAATAAATTAGGGAATATTTCTGCCATTTGACTCCTGTTCTGTAATCAGTATTAAATCTTCAGTACCTACTTTAGGATGGAGCAGCATTTACTACACAGAGCCTTAGTTGACTGACAAGCTGCACATGAAAAATGGTGGACTGTTTAACTGGCACAATCCTAAAATTGAACATAATCATTTTGTTATATTGACAGTGTTGCTTCTGAGTGAACTATGACTCTGTGTTAGATAAATACCACATTTAATAAGATGTTTTTACTCCAAACTTGCCTCATAAATTCAGCCAAGTTAAGACCACGTGTGGTCAAGTGGTGTTTTGTGTTTTAATGGTGAAGGTAGGAATGCATGATGTCAGACAAGACAGATTGGACCTCACAATCATACCTCGACAAAACTAGAGAACGTTTGTTTTTAATGTAGTTGGTTTGTTTAAATGTAGAGACGTTAAGCTTTTTTGTTGATTAAGACCATTTCAATGTGGTGATCTCATTGGAACACTTCCTGATTGTTATCCAACTATTTCATAAATGTTACAAGAGGCAATTCAATCATAACTTAATATTAAAAAATAGTTATCATAATATTATTTAACAATATGTTGCTCTTTTTTGGTTCTCGGAAGCTATAGAAATTACATTTGGACCATTGCTTTTGTTTATATCCATCAAAATGGTTTATATTTCTCATGTCTGAGAAGCAAGAAGGTGCTGAGATTCCAGTGGGTTTGACTAACCTGTCATAAAGAACAAATATCACAATTCTGGGGAAAAAAAAACAAAAAAAACTACATCACCCGGAGAGCCGTATAGCGATTGATGATTGGCTCTTTTACTAGAAAGAGGCACTTCCATCTGTAGAGGGGCAATTATATAACATTTTCCCCAATTAAAACCATACAAGTGGTGAGACTCAACTGATGTGGTGGACTGGACTCTCAAATGTCCACTTGTGCCCACAGCTCTCGTCACTCACAGTTCCTGATATCGAATGAATTTGTGCTTTGAAGATAAGCATGTTGTATGACAGAGAGAAAGTCTGCGTGCTCAAGTGACAAATGGCTGCTGCAGTAACATATGTTGTACAGCAGACCGACAGGCTGTAAGCTGCTCTGGTAACATTTCATACAGAGGACAGACAGGCCGTGTTGCTATAGGAACATATGTGTTGAACAGAAGACAAATCAGTTGTGTGCTGCTGCTTTAGTGTGTTTTATCAAAGACACACAATACTGAGACTGCTGTTAGGGGGAATGTGTTTGAACACACCGATTGGCTGCGTGCTGATACACTAAACATTGCCTGTGTATTTAAAGGCACCATGAAATGAAAACTGACAGTCCTTGGTATTATTATATGAAATATTAAAACATCTGTCCACATTGTTAATTTTTTTTTTTCCCGACTCGTATTTTCTTGTAATCTTTTATCAAAGTAATGTCCAATCAGACCTTTAGAGACCTTTTTTTCATCTCTGGGGTAATTTTTTTCTTCTTACATAAATACATGATACATGATACTTTGAATGCCAATGAATGAATGAACAAATGTACGAATGATTCAATCAATCTTGTTATATCTCCCTTCATTTTAAATGGAAATCTACTGAAAAAAGCCTTTATTTAAAAAAAGAAATATATAAGGCAAGTTTACCAAACCGGGCAAATTTGTGCAAGAGCACAATTCCAGGACAGATGGGCGTGGATATTCTGTGCATGGATTTTCCAACAGTGTGCAAATTAAAGAACACAGATGTAAATGTCATTTACATATTGACCAATGCAAAATTAGCCTAGAGGCAAATAAGCAGAGCCAATGCTCATAAGGTGTGGGTGATTTTTCTCTCACCAGGCATGACACAAAAATGTTTTCCCAAGGTAAGCGGGCTAGACAAATATGCAGGGGTGCTTCAAAAAATAATCATGATGTCAAAGTTAGCCTACTTCCTAAAAAATGTAGCTAATTAATAAAAGCATCTATGCAGTACACACTGAACAATGTGTGCAGTTTTATTATTTTTTTTTAGACCTATTTATTGGACAAAGAAAGTCCTATTCACAAACTAGACAGAGTGACCAGAAGACAACAACAAAAAGCTTTTACATGCAAGATCAAATACTTTAGAATTGGAATTCAGAAATGCGCTCAGCTCATCCATTTTATGTTCTCTTAAGCAATATTGGGCTGTACTCATGATATGGTCCACAAGATGTACATTTTGACTGTGTTACGCACCGTCTAGGGATGGTGCACAACATGAAAGACAAGACAACAAAAATTATTAAAAGATTTTTGATTTATTGGGGTTTGAATTCGGGAGATGACAAGGCCAAAATAACAAACAAAAATTCCTTTGTATTAAATCTCTAACTTACCTAATCAAAAAATAAAAGAAAAGAAAGTACAATTCACTACCCTAACTACCTAACACAAAAACATAGGCCAAACGGTTTTACAAAGAAAATGGCATCAAACTCCTTACTATCCCAATATATACACTATTTACAATCTATTTACAAAAACAGGCAACCATATTTGAAGGACAATCCAAAATCAATGTCAGCAGGCAACAAAGGTCAAACAAGCCGGTGGAACAAAGTATCATAAACAAAGCAAACACTAAAACAAACAGTACTCACAATTCTCAGTATAATCTCAAAAGTCAAACAAAACAAACAGTACTCACAAATCTCAATATAATCTCAGAAGTAAAACAAAATAAACAGTACTCACAAATCTTAACATTCCCAGTCCTAACACATCCAAAAACTCTGCACTATACCACATTCAAACATTTCAACAAACACAAGCAAGTGACCAAAAACAAGATGGCTGCCAAGGAAGTGGTGTCATGGCTTTTTAAAACACTGTAGGCCAATCAGGATCAAGCAAGCTGGAAGTGGCCAATTGGATGTGTTCTAAGCAAAACAGGAACAAGAAAAAAAAAACAGATAAGACAAGACAAACATAGGATTGTAACAACTGTTTCTGTTCAGGAGCAATGAAAAGAGATTACATATTGCCTGAGGGAACTAAAATCGTACTGGTTTTACGTGGCGAGTAAGAGATGGGTAGTATGTATGATACAAGTATTTTAAATACAAAATAATTGTAATTTGTATTTGATAGTGAAAATGGCTTACTATTTTGTATCAAAATTTGTGTATTTTTAAAATACTGTAAAATACTTTGCAAGAAATCTACATCAAGACATTATATAAATGCACCCTCTGAGTGGTGCTTTGGATGTTATTGACTCTTCCATTTAAAGAAGAATTGAAAAAGTCCTAAGAGATATAGAGTACATAATAGTAAAAGAGCTGTACATATAATAGTAGTTTTGGATGGATTGCTGATGCCAAATGTTTGTGGTCCAACACTAACGATTCCTACAATACTTCATTTGCTGTTTCAAATGCCAGTAGTTGATTAGTAGGTTAGCGGCTGTCCGCAGCACCCAGCCACGACTCAGGAAACTGTTCATATTTCTGCCGCACCACAGAGCGACATCTGAATAGTTTTATTTTAAATATCATGCAAATGTGCGCGCCTGGTGTACAATACTTTCAACTGTCTCTGTTTACTGTAACACCATTTTAAAACATTAAGAGGTTGAGTAATCAATGTACAGAGATGATGGCAGTTTTACTGGCCACATTTGCTATATCAAACATAGTTTACTTCACTAAGTCAGTTTAATAGGGAAGGCATTGATCTAATAGAAAAAAAAAAAAAGTATTGTACCGTTATCCACTCACATTTCCGTGCGCCTTGTGATCCGCGGTTCTGAATATGCATTATTAATATTGGTTTGGTGATAAAAACAACTGCAACAAAACATTTCTGTCTTTGCACGCTTCCGATTACCTTTCACGCTCATTGCATGTGCAAAGACCTGTCTGATCACCTTTTAATAAGTAAATCTGTAGATGACATTTCGTTTCCTCATGTGTCGTTGTGTGTGCATTACCCGCTGTCTGCTAAGAACGTTTTTCTTCTCGACTGACTCTTTGGTCAAGTTTCATTCACTACAATGGTGCTGATTAGTGACACAGAGCTCTCTGGAATCATAATAAAATCACAAAGAAATCACAAATAAAAATGTGTTGTTTACCTTGGTTATGCAATCATAATGTAAACAGAAGTAATCAATACTTTAAAAGTGCTCAATTATTAAGATGTGTTAACATAAATACAATTATTATCTCCATAATTGGTTAAGATTGTTATGTCGAGATGTAAAATAGAAAAGGGGAAATTAAGATTGTTTTCTTAAGCAATTTATTTGAACAGGCGACGCAGTATCGCAGTGGGTAGCACGTTCACCTCACAGCAAGAAGGTCGCTGGGTCGCTGGCTCGATCCTCGGCTCAGTTGGAGTTTCTGTGTGGAGTTTGCATGTTCTCCCTGCATTTGCGTGGGTTTCCTCCGGGTGCTCCGGTTTCCCCCACAGTCCAAAGACATGCGATACAGGTGAATTGGGTAGGCTAAATATAGGCTGGATAAGTTGGCGGTTGATTCTGGATTAATAAAGGGACTAAGCTGACAAGAAAATGAATGAATGAATGAATGAATTTATTTGAACATGATTTTCGAAATGCCCTACTTTTATTTAATTAATGCGAGAATATGCAAATCTACAGTCATATGTGTGAAGCTGTTGCATTGTCAGGTGTTTGCTACCCAATAATTGTTTATTGTTCTTTGAATTGTTCTGTAGGCATTTTTTTCTTAAGCATAGCACAAACTGTACAAAACCGAAACTGTGACCCTAAAACTGAAATACATACCAAACCATGAGTAGATTGAACAACGCAATCTCACAGTAATTCGTAACTTTTTGATTTAGTGGCTAATTTGTATGAATTTGTGTGATCTAATTCGTAAAATTTAGTACGATTTGCTCATCACCCAATGACGGTTGGGGTTAGGAGTGGGGTTGTGTGCCACACCTCCTTTTTAAAATCGTACATTTTCGTACGACTGAACTCGTAAAAATTCGTACGAATTAGCCACTAAACTGACAAAATGTAAAATACTTACGTTTCCTCGTGAGATCAGGCTAGATTGAACCGTTGCAGCCCTATATGTTATGGAAGATTTGCAAAGAAATGTCATACTCTTTTGTAGTATTTTTTAAAATATAAAATACTGTATTTTATTTGGATACACGTTGTGGCTGCTGTATTTTGTCGTTTATTTTGATACACCTAAAATGAAGGTATTTGGTATTTTATTTTAAAGCACATTTCAATGTATTTTTGCCCATCCCTGACTCACCTTAGTTGTCTGTCTTTTAATCTCTAAAGCAAATTAAATATAACATATTTGGGAAAACTGTGTGTTCGGACAATACCAACTGTTTGGCAATTTATTATTTTTATACTTATGTTATTTCCTCTGACGTTCCAAACAAATACATGTGGCAAAAAATCTGAAAAACTGCAGCCATTTAAACACTTTTTTTTTTTTTTTTTAACCAAAACATCCACCATTTCAGGAGCACAAATGTTAGTAAATCATGTCGCATGGTTTCCTTAAATTCTCCCCTTCAATAAAATTAGCATCTGACCGAGACAATACAAATGTATATTCACCAGATGTAGAAACAGCATGCATTACACAGCAGTCAAGTTATTCTGGTATGATCTTTTATATCATACAGACATGCATGATGCTTGAGTGATATATATGTTGTTATTATACAGCCTGTACTCTGCCGTATTTGCAAAAGTGAGCTCTATATGTCAGAAAGACAGCCTTATATTTTGATCTTCATGGTTATGGATGCAGGTTGTGTAGTTTGTGTGTTTGCAACGAACACAGTCTTTCTCTCTCTCCATCTCATTCTTTGATTAGCTGTTTTTTTCTGGCCTACAGTTTAATTTATGTGTCTTCTGCCTCAGAGAGGGGAGCAGACCGGCATTACAGAGGAGTGTAATTTATATTGATTTACCTTTTGGATGGAGGGATGGCTGAGGAAAGAGGGAGAGATGGGAGGAAGAGAGGGATGAAGGATGGTAAGTCTCATCTTTGAAAAGCCCATCCGTCTTTGCAAGAGGAGCTGTGGCAACCCTTTAACCTCCGCAGATGAGATGTGTGTGTGTGTGTGTGTGTGTGTGTGTGTGTGTGTTCAGTGTGTACATTTGTGATGTACCTTCACGCCTCAAGGGAATTGAAATTAATAGCATAAGGGTTGCTTACATGCGTGCAAGATTTTGCCTTACAAAATACCAAACAAAAGCAAAAAAAAGGACATTTGGCTCATTCAAGCATGCACCGGTGTATTGGAGAATAAGAGCTGCAGTGTGGATCACAGCGCTGTGCTCTTTTTTTTCTTTTTTTTTTCTTGATCACACTTGCAGAAGATAAAATAAGACTTGACCATATTTAGACAAAATTAAATATTTCAGCTCAATCTCAGGTGGTTATTTCCATGTTACAATAAAATAAATAAATAAATATGCTACATTTAAAAAAAAAGTTTTATTTTTTGCGACTTTTAGTGTAATTAATAAGAAGTTATATATTTGATAAATTCTAATAGATTCATACAATACTAATACATACAGTCTTATGCAAAAATTTGGGCACCCCTCAGTGGCTGCATGATTATGTGCTCTTGATGATGAAAGATCACATAAAATGCTGTTCAGATTCAAGAGAAAGCTAGATAATGTCATGTTTGTCAGACAGAAATGATATAGTGTAGCAGTATCGAGATGTGTGAAATTAAATTGAAACTGAACAATAGGCTATGCAAAAGTTTGAGCACCCTCTCTTCTGTGTACTCTCTTAATGCTGATTGATTACAACATAAAACTGATTTGAGTGACTCTGTGCACCTTAATAATCCTAACAGAGGTGCAACCAATCAAGAAAAAAGTTTATTTAGGATGGCTGATTGCTATATGTGCTACTCCATATTTTGAACCAGAAAGAAGCAACACGAAAACCTCAAAAGAACTTTCTAATGACCAGAAAACTAGGATATTTCACGATCAAGAATTAGGAGAAGGGTGCAAAAAGCTATCACAAAGCTTTGAAGTCTCTGTCTCTACAGTCTAAAATATAGTAAGAAAATGGAAGGCCACAGGAACAGTCCTTGGAAAGGAAAGATGTGCTAGACCAAGGAAAATATCTGCTAGGCAAAGGCAATGAATGGTTGGAATAGTCACAGACAAACCACAGACCACCTCCAAAAACCTCCAGGAACATCTTGCAGCAAATAATGTCCTTGTACATCGTGCCACAGTTCAGCGCACTCTTCACAAAGACAGCTCAATGGAAGTGACGCTGCTTTTTCCATACACTGTAAAAAAGAATAAAAATCTGTAAAATTAACAGTTGGATTTAACGTAAAAATAAATAAAGAAATAAAAGTGAAAATTTCCTTGCTCTGTTAAACATAAATTGGGAAATATTTAAAAAAAGAAAAAAATAACTTCTGTTATCTTATGGTAAATTTCTGTATTTTAGCAGATGTTATATATATATACATATTAGGGATGTAACGGTATTGTAAATACCGTCATACCGCAATATTAATTTTTTTCGATATTACCGTAGTCGCATGACTCGGTAAAACTATAGGTCTTCTGAGAAAATTTGCTCAGGCGAATGAAGCGAACGGGAGGTACCGGAAAACTACAATTCCCATAAGCCCAGGCTTGGCCATAATCCCTTGCGGTCTGTTGTCGCTACAGATCCAGTAATGCGGAAATGGAGTGTGCTGCTAGAAGCGGGGATCAAAAAGAGCTGTAAAACTCTAAAGCGGGTGTTGTCGCCGCGCGCGTCCTGAATAGTGGTGTTTTCGCGCGAGTTCTTATCAGCTGTGTTGTCGCGCGAGTTCTTATCAGCTGTGTTGTCGCGCGCGTACTGTAAAGCGGGGACGGAGGGTATGTCGCGTCGCGGGGGCACTTTTGATCATTTTGGAAGGGAACATTCTATCAAAGACTAAAAAGGGCATGTGCACTGCACAGGTTGAGCACTGTGTGTGCACTTGCCTGCAAGTTGGGGAATACGACTAATCAGTCATGGGGACTGCAGAAACACAGCACACTGTTCAGATTGATGCAGACATGAGATCTCTATCTCACTCATGGTTTGTGCTCTCAAGTGGGGGAAAGACAATGCACAACGTTACCCACTGCTGTCAACCTGGGCCAAGTCATATCTCTCTTGTCCCAGAAACCTCAGTCCCAAATGAGAGGGTTTTTTTTCTGTTGCAGGGGACATTGTAAATGCCCAGAGATACCAGCTTTTACCAGATTATATTTATATGATAATTTTCCTTTAAACCCATCTCTGTCTAAGTGAGTGAGTGATTAAATGTTGAATGAGATGAGTTTTCAACAATACTAAATTTAAACTTTATTTTTTTACATGGTTTAATATTTTTTTGTTATTAAAATTGAAGTTCCTGTTACAAAGCTTACAGATAGATGGCTAATTTGTATGTCATTGACACTTTTGGCACTTTTTTGGAGAATTTTCATAAGTTTTGTTTTTTCCTGTAAATGATTCAATAAATACCGTACCGTGACATTCATACCGAGGTATTACCGTACCGTGAAATTCTGATACTGTTACATCCCTAATATATATATATATATATATATATATATTTATATATATATATATATATATATATATTGGCACCCTAGGTGCCGGGAAAAAAAAAATTAACATTACAGATTTTTTTTTTACAGTGTAGGGTATAAAATTCATCCAGATGAAACTGCTGATTTGAGAGCCCAGCAGGCAATGACTTGCAATTATAAAAATTATCAGAGGTGTCCAAAATTTGCATAAAACTGTATCAGTTCAAATGCATAAATGCACATACATAAAATGACTCATTTACTGTTATACATTACATTTGTAATGTGAATTATTACATTTAAAAATTGATAATTTTACAATCTTTTATTGGCATTTTTTGCAACATTCCATGATTTATTGAGTAAATGTATTACATTTATTTAATGCAGTAATATGATACTGCTCTTTGTTCAGTAATATCAATTGTTAAGTTTACAAATAATAATCTGAACCAAAAAAAAAAAAAAAAAAAAAAAAAAACTGGGTTGAAAAAATCATTATATGACTTACTACATTCTGTAGTGCATGTATTTGATAGTTTCATTTTATTTCAGTTATAACGTTACTATATTTATTCATGTGTTTATGTATTTACCCAAAGAAAGTAACATCAAGAAAGCATTAAAAAATAGAATTGAAATGTCAAGGATGTACAAAATTTCTGTCACGCTGGTAGACAAGAAAGGTTATCTTTTCACAGTTTTATTCAAAACAAAGTTATTAATTATATTGGGGAAATCAAAGGGATGGTGTTAATGCTGTAGCTATCTTCTTTAACAGCACAGTTAGTGTGAACATCAGATGTTATCGATGTTCACATATAGTTCGCTCGTTCGGCATCAGCAGGCGAGTATACAGACACACAGTTCATCTAGTAGATAGCCGATCTTCTGGTAAACAGTGTAAGCACGCTTCTTTAATCGGTGTGGATCAGAAGGCATGTAATGAACATCCGTGGATGAGTATACAAGCACACAGTTCATCAGAATGATAGCAGATCTTCTAGTAAATACCAGAAAAAGAATATTCACTCAGTATGAAAGACTCAAAGACTCATAATGAACATCTACAGTATGGAAGCCGAGGAGAAGATGAAGTGGTGAAGATGAGGACAACCATCCGACTTTAATACCAGCCGAAGACTGAGAGGAGAAGGTAGGTTTATATTGTGTACTTGGGTGATGGGAAACAGGTGCAAACAATTAGAAGGCTGATGAGAGTTCAGGATTGGATGGTGGTGGTTTGTGAAGGCGAATGATGATTGGGTGAGCAGAAACAAGCCAGGGATGTGACAATTTCATTCGCTCATTCATTTTCTTTTCGGCTTAGTCCCTTTGTTAATCCGGGGTCGCCACAGCGGAATGAACCGCCAACTTATCTGGCACGTTTTTACGCCGTGGATGCCCTTCCAGCCACAACCCATCTCTGGTTAAACATCCACACACACTCATTCACACTCATACATTACATGGACAGTTTAGCCTACCCAATTCGCCTGTACCGCATGTCTCTGGACTGTGGGGGATGCTGGAGCACCCAGAGGAACACAGAGAGAACATGCAAACTCCACACAGAATCCCCAACTGACTCAGCCGAGGTTCAAACTAGCAACCTTCTTGCTGTGAGGCGACAGCACTACCTACTGCGCCACAGCATCGCCACAATTTCAATATATAACTAAAGTTTATTTACTAATTTTATTTTTTTCATCTTAGCATTGCTCTACATAGTAAAACAATTTATATAGCATTTATAATTGCATGTTTCTTATTTTTATAAGCTATATATTTATGCATTAAAATGTAATTTGAGGTGGCATGGTGGCTCAGTGGTTTGCACTGGCTCCTTACAGCAAGAAGGTCATTAGTTCGATTTCCAGCTGGGTTAATTGACATTCCTGTGTGGAGTTTGTAAGTTCTCCCCGTGTTCGCATGGGTTTCCTCTGGGTGCTCTGATTTCCCCACAGTCCAAAGACATGCACTATAGGTGAATTGAATAAGCTAAATTGTCTGTAGCATATGGGTGTGAAGGCGAGAGAGCTGGGTTGCAGGTGGAAGGGCATCTGCTGTGGAAAACATATGCTGGATAAGTTGGCGGTTCATTCTGCTGTGGTGACCCTTGGTAAATAAGGGACTAAGCTGAAGGAAAATGAATGAATGAATAAAATGTATTATAAAAATATGTATTTGAAAGTGAATGCATTTTAAAAGTAGTCACATTCAGAATCTTATTAATAGGCATGTGTCAGCCTAAATGGATATGAAATTCTGTTAAAGCTGCATCTGTTGGAAATCAAAATGAGAATTTTTATGAGAATCACTGTTCCTAGAGCATAGCTTTTACTGAACACACCAGCGTAATTTAATTACATATGCTGAACAAAATATTGCCTGTAGCTCCTAGTAAAAAGTGTATTTGTTACTCTCTTTTTTTCCCCTCCTAACACATGCTCTTTGTTTAAAGGAAGCTGCAGGCTTTCAGTTTGGCTTCATCAGCAGAAATGGCTGACTCCATTTAACCTCCAAAAACCCCAGCTGCTTTGCCATGACAGACCCATTCCTAAAAAATGTGTGCTGCTGACCAAATACACAACAACAATACAGTGCATATTGTTTATAAACAATTTATTATAGTGCTCAGTACAAACATATAAGAGTAACTGTAGTAGCTACAGTTTTGCCTTCAGAACTACCCTATTTCTTCATTACATTGATTCAACAAGGTGCAACAAGCATATTTAGAGATTATGGTTCATATTGAAATGACAACAGTGATGTGAATTTCCTGTTCCTCCACATGCCAATTGTGCTCTTTTGGATTGGGATCTGGTGACTGTTGAAAATATTTGAGTTTAGAGAACTCACAAGTCAGTTTGAGAAGATTTGAGGATATTTTTTCCTGCTGGAAATAGCATAACAAGAAGAACATATTCAATTTAATTCAATTCAGCTTTATTTGTATAGCGCTTTTACAATGTAGATTGTGTCAAAGCAGCTTCACATAAATGGTCATAGTAACTGGAACACTGTGGTTCAGTAACTGGAACAGTGTGGTTCAGGTTTTAGTGTTTAAGTTCAGTTCAGTTCAGTTTAACTCAGTTCAGTGTGATTTAATCATTACTGAGAGTTCAAACACTGAAGAGCCAATTCATCGATGCGTAGCTCTACCAATCCTGAACCATGCGAGGCAGTGGCGACAGCAGAGAGGGAAAAAAACTTCACCTGATGGGAGTGAAGAAAAAAAACCTTGAGAGAACCAGACTCAGTTGGGCACGACCATTTTAATTTCTCCGCTGGCCAAAAGTCTTGTGCAGAACTTCATTCGCCGTGGTTTATGCTGGAAGATGGCCTCAATGAAGACTCATCTGTCCCTGGAGCGTCGCTGGAATCAGACACATGTTCTCCACTCCCACGACCATCAGCGCAGCAGCAGCTCAGGATGTGGCCTGGTCCCGGTTATGGAATCCTTGGAATCATCACGTCGCTGGTCTTGGATCCAATCAGTGACTCCGCCTAATCTGAGGACCTCGGGATGAGTATCCCCAGGTAAAAATAGAGAATAAAGAGAATAATTAGCGTAGCTGCTGTTCATAGTGTATATAAGCAAGATGCAGAAGCCAGTGTGGAACCCGCTAGGTGATGCATTGAGTGTATGCCTTACTAAACAGATAGGTCTTTAATCTAGTTTTGAACTGGGAGAGTGTGTCTGAGCCTCGGACGTTATCAGGAAGGCTATTCCAGAGTGTAGGAGCCATGAAAGAGAAGGCTCGACCTCCTTTACTTGATTTTGCTATTCTAGGTACTACCAGAAGCCCTGAATTTTGAGATCTTAAAGAGCGAGTTGGTTCGTAGCGAGACAGAAGGTTGGTTAGATAAACAGGAGCTAGATTATTACTGTTGTCTTAATCTATAAATCTATAATAAAAGAGACACACTTTCATTGCAAAATCTCACATGCTACAGTGAACTACAGTACATGACTGGGCCAAGTCTGGCTCCGAGACAAGGGCCAAACATGGACCATATCTGGGGCTGTTTCTCAATTCCAAAAACACAAAGAACGGACTTATGTTCTTGTGGAGGCCGATCTTGCCAGGTGTCCTCAAAAGAACAAACTCGGGAGGCCGTGAGAACAGAGAACGTGTCCTGTGAGAAATGAGATCCTGCGTTCTTCCTAATGGTCACCTGACCTTCACGTATTTTTGATGGAATATTATTTAAACACTACAGCTTTTATACAATGATTTTCTGTTTCCCCCTTTTCAAAATATATACTCTGCATAAAAGCATTAATATTAAATAAATAATATTAATATTAAATATATTGCACAATGCAAATAAAATAGATTTTTATACAAATTTTAGCAAACAAACACCCTAATGTGTACATTCCTTTATTAAGATGTCCATGGTAATGTTTATACTCACCGTTTCATTTAGGGAAACTCCTGAGATAAATAAGTTACATCTCTGAACTTTACTAAAAAATCTAAATAAAACACAGCGCTTCCCACCTCCAGTCGCAATGACTTCTGGGACTTCTAGAGTGCTTGATCGGTGCTCAAGTCTGCATCAGTGCGTCCTCGATAAAACACATTCGGGAAGTTTCTCGCGTCCTCCGTTCCTGCGGTCTTGAGTATTGGAATCGAACTTTGGCAGCTGATGATTACGTTACACGGGAACACGAAGACACAAGACCGCTAATGAACGCGTACTGAGAAACAGCCTGGGTCAAGTCAGAGCCAAGTTAATAACTCATAATTGGGCCTGAACTAGGCCAGATAGGTTGGTGTGTCACGATTGCAATGAAACTGACAAACCCATGAAGCATTGCACTTTAGGGACACTTTGAATGTGCTTTTTCTCAAAGCGACCTGATTGGTAGAATGTTTTTCTGTACTCAAAAATTATTGTATGTGTTTTAAATGTTGGTCGAGACAGACAAACTTACGTGGCCCACATATACATTTTTTTTTTTTACATCTGGGCCAAATACTACATTTTACATCTGGCCCAAATCTTGTGTGCCGCCTTAACGACGGTGCCACCACTGCCAAACCCAAGCCATGTTTGGCCCACACTGTATGCCATTGCCAGATGAACGCCAGCTTCTGCTGTGCCAGCTTTTTGCCAAATCTGAGCCAGAATTTTTTGCTACTTGGATTTTTTTTCACCATTAGTTCTTTAATGCTGTGTTGTCACCTCATGTCAACAGTGCCTTCTCCAGTCAAGACCAAAAAGCTGTGCATATACACACCAAACGGACAGCAGCAGACTGAAACGAGAGTGTATGTTCTGCCTCTGTGTGAGATGATGCATCTTTCCAAACCTGCAGTTGGGAGTATCTGTATTGTCATTCCATATAGGGAAGCCAGAATTAGTGTTGCACTCATACAAACCATAAACAAAATGGCATTTATTTACAATCCTGCTGAAACGGGGGGTTTCATGTCCCTTTAAGAGACCGGGCCATGCACAAATAACCACAATATAACTGGTTAATTTCATGCATTGTTGATCTTAATTAGGGCAACTTTAAAGGTAATTTTCTCAGTGTTTCGATTTTGTAAAACAATAAGAATTCTGATTTTTATATAGTTGTATTTCAGCAAAATTTTTATCGTATCCAAACAAATCGCACATCAATGGAAGGCTTATATATTTAAAGGGCCAAAAAAAAAACTCGTTTCAGTAGGGTGTTTTAGGGTGTTTTTACAGTGTGAATAGTGTGAATACAAATATTTGCATTTAATTAAAACGCTGATGGGTTTGACACAAAGCTTGATGTTTAAATATTTTTTTGATTGATCAAAAAGTTAAATGACATAAAAAAAAAAATCCTTTTGGTACTGTGATTTACATGACCAACACATTATTTATTGCATTAAGTATTTTTATGGCGACGCAGTGGCGCAGAAGGTAGTGCTGTCGCCTCACAGCAAGAATGTCGCTAGTTTGAGCCTCGGCTGGGTCAGTTGGCGTTTCTGTGTGGAGTTTGCATGTTCTCCTTGCATTTGCTTGGGTTTTCTCCCGGTGCTCCGGTTACCCCCACAGTCTAAAGACATGCGGTACAGGTGAATTGAGTAGCCTAAATTGTCCGTAATGTACGAGTGTGAGTGAGTGTGTATGGATGTTTCCCAGAGATGGGTTGCAGCTGAAAGGGCATCCGCTGTGTAAAACAAGTGCTGGATAAGATGGCGGTTCATTCCGCTGTGGCGACCCCAGATTAATAAAGAGATTAAGTCAAAAAGAAAATGAATGAATGAATGAAGTATTTTTATGGTATACATTTTTTATATTATTGCTTTAAACTAAAGAAAAACTTCAATAAATGTCACTTTGTTAAATTTCAGAGTTTAATTTTCAACATCAATAGCTTTTGAACTGTATATAGTGCTATTCAAAAGTACAAATAAACAGATCTGAAAATGATTTCGGTTAAAAATAGTTTTTCATTCATTTGTCATAGTCCCTTTATTTATCAGGGGTCGCCAGAGCCATTATTATTAATTATGAATGATTATTAATTAACCGCCAACTTATCCAGCATATGTTTTACACAGCAGATGCCAGTACTGGGAAACATCTATACACACATTAATCCACACATACACTATGGCCAATTTAGCTCAACCAATTTTCATATACCATGTCTTTGGTCAGTGGGGGAAATTGGAGCACCCGGAGGAAACCCTCGCAAACAAGGGGAGAACATGCAAACTCCACACAGAAATACCAACTGACCCATCCGAGGCTTGAACCAGCGACCTTCATGCTGTGTGGCAACAGTGCTAACCACTGAGCCACTGTGTTGACAGTCATATAACAGATATTTGTACACATACTGTACATTGTATATACAGAGAAATGTGCAGTGTTATAGAGATGGAGCATAATATAGAAGCTGATGTGGTGCAGTGAAAGTGATAGATTGCTCAAATGTGATGCCAAATAAGACTGTTCACAAAAGGCTCCATCAATCTCAGCTGGACTTTTGAGTAAAATAAATCTGTGTGTCATCAACATAATGACAATAACCAAGACAGCAACAGATGTTTTGACCACTGGGAAGCATGTTGATTATGAAAAGTAAAGGAATAATGCAGGGGGACACCTTGAGTGAGGGCTGCACTGGAGAATTGGTGTTTGTGGACACATGATAAATCATCTGTCACAGAGGCAAGAAGTAAACCAGAAAAAAAATAAATAAAAAAATCTGTGCCAGTGATACAAGTAGCTGAAAGATGAGAAAAGAGCATGCAGAGACAGACTTCTCAAAACGTATCAAAATCAAGCTAAATAACAATAGTATTGACTGGATTAGACACTCAAATCTCTATTTCTACCACACTCAAGTCACGATTCCAACCCAGTATTATTAGAAATATGTGCCTACATTTGTTTGGAACAAGTAAAAATACATAGATCCAGGTAAATTTCATTGCATGTTTCCAATGACAAATTCACTATCTGAATTGTGTTACTTGCGGTGCTTTTTATTTTTATGTTTAAAATACACATTACTCTTATACTTTCCATACAGATTTAAACAGATCACCTAGACCAGTGAACCACTGATCTTAACCCTTTCTTATACCCAAACAAAAGAGAAAAGTGCACGGTGGCCACATAGTTTTACCTTGATTTTGCAATACTTTAATCTCTTTTGTTTAGATAGAAAGGTGACGCAAACATATTCAACTACAAATCCTTAAGTTGCATAGTGGTGTTTATTTGGTTTATTTGGTGTTGTGCAAACTCTATAATGTTCATTTAACAAGAAACTGCAGTCAAACGTATGTTGAAGTGTGCTTTTGCTGTTTTACAAAAACATAGGCTGAATTACTTGTTACAATGAGCCTGTGATGCCCTATTCGAGCATATTCCTAAGTATTATGACATTGAATTCACAATGGAATTCTATCGCAATATTTTAAACCAAAATAAAGAATAGCTATATCATTAATGTCCATATGTCTGATATTATGTCTGATATTTGCTATTTTTTATTTCCTGATGCCTTTTACACTGGTCCATAGCCATATGCAGTATAAACACATGCTACTTACTTTACTATGCCTAATTTACTATGCTTTTTCAGATCTCAAATTTTTTTCTCACAATTGCCATTCGCACCTGTTGTTCTGGCTGCTGTTGACTGATTAACTGACCCACCCTCCTCCTTCCCTAAATCAAACCAATAGAGTTTTTAGTAGCACCGATTGACCTGCACACCCACTTCCATAAACCCAACCGACAGTTTCCAAAAGCAATCCAAAAAGAGAAAACCCCTCTCCTGATTTTTACCACGTTTTCAGATTTTACCACATTCTCACCCTGTTATTTACTTGTTTACTGTTTTGGTTGTACCTGCTTTTTGGAACTGTTATTCGTTAGACTCAAAGCCCGTTGTCATGGTTAACTCCTCTCTTCATTTCAAGTCCGCCAAAGTACATGGCGAACTAACTGGGCAAACTGGTAACAGCAGGAAAGCTGTCCATATGGAGGTTAAGTGGCCAGCTGGTAAGCACGAAAAGGAACGATATCATACCACCTCGTAGCATTCTTTTTAAACATGAAATGCAGCCATACGTACTTCTGGCTAAATAATTTGCGATCTCCAGAAATGTATATAGGGCTATGCTTTCAGAATGAGCTTATGTTGACTATATGCCATAAAGATAATCTTTGCACATTTAATATTTTATGTTTATTTATGTATCTTGTTATTTGTACTATTAGTTAGATGCTAACTGCATTTCTATTCATACTTTGCTAGATGACAAAGTATAATCTAATCGCTCACAACTAAAACATATAATTAAAAAAAGTACATACAATTGAAGTTAGAATTATTTGCCCCCCTGAATTATTAGCCACCCTGTTATTTTTCCCCTCAATTTCTGTTTAATGAAAAGAAGATTTTTCAGCACATTTTTAAACATAATAGTTTAAATAACTCAAAACTGATTTATTTTATATTTGCCATGATGACAATAAATAATAGTTTACTAGATATTTTTCAAGACACTTCTATACAGCTTAAAGTGACATTTTAACTAGGCAGGTTAGGGTAATTAGGCAATTTATAGTATAGCGATGGTTTATTCTGTAGATAGTCGAAAAAATAAAAAGGCTTAAAGGGGCTATTAAAATTGACCTTAAAAAGGTAAAAAAAAAAATATGCAAGAACAGTTTTTATTCTAGCCGAAATAAAACAAATAATACTTTCTCCAGAAGAAAAAAAATATTATCAGACATACTCATTGAAGCATGTAGACTGACTGATCTTTTTGAATAAAAATATGTAGTCCTCATGTTAAGTTTTATTAGCCATGCATGGTAAAATATTCAGGCTGTTTTTGTTTTAAGTTTAAGCAGCATAGCTAAATTAGTTTGTCTTTATTTTATTTACATATATATTTATTTATATATATATATATATATATATATATATATATATATATATATATATATATATATATATATATATATATATATATATATATATATATATTTTTTTTTTTAACCTAATCTTTCAATTTTATGGCTGTGGTAAAAAAAAAAAAAAAATATTCAGGCTATTTTTAAGTTTACACAGCCAAATAATGCTAGCTTCTCATTTTAGTTAGGCTATGTGGTACTTTACAGTAGTTTGGTTAAGTTTTGGTGAAACTTCATTTTTGAGAACCTTTAAAAACAAATAAATAAACTTTTTTGGTCCACATGTTGTGATGCTGCTAAAGTAAAATAATGTTTTGGTAACAGTGTCAGTTGAATAAAATAACTGAAATGTAGAGTATCGAGTGTTTTTTTTATTGTTGCTGTCTGCAATGTAGAAAAAGGTAGGTTATAGTTTAAAAATGGATCCCAATTTTTTATAGAAATAATAAGAGATATATTTAAGGGGATAATACTGTAAAATAACTTTGGATTCTTTTTTTCTGCAGGGCTTCAGTTTCCGTTGTTTTCAAGTGCCCTGTAATGGGAGAACCACATCCACTACTTTCTGGTTGGCATGTAGTTCAAGCTCACATTCATTATGTGTAGATAAACGCAATTTGTAATATAACATTTTCATATTGTGTCTCTAAGCTTTATGATTTATTTATTTACAATGTGCAATGTTAAAAACCCACATGCCTCATGTCAGTGGCAGTTCTAGTTTAAATGGCACCCTGGGCAAACCACCTGCTTTTAGAGATGTACTTTCTTTGTAATAACAAATGAATTACAAAACATGAGAAACTGTTAATTAATGAACATCTTTTACAGTCAACCATAATGTTCCAACAGGTCTAGAATGCTAATTCCAGAACCAATATAGTATAAAGCCAGAGCTAAATGCAATAAAAGTAAAATTTTATTTATGTGTGTGTGTGTGTGTGTGTGTGTGTGTGTGTGTGTGTGTGTGTGCGCAGTTTCTCTCATTGCTCACTTATTATGGACATATACACACCTTCCCAAGCCGTTTTCAATTACCCCAGCTCGGTGGTTCATCTTGCCTGCTGTAATTAATGAGCTTTTATGAATCCCAATCTGATCTCAGATCGCATTTGGACATATTTGATAAGCAAAATGGAATCTGTGAAAGGCCAGGCTGAATGGAAATGTAATTACCTGAGAGTCTGGGCATACGTGATATGCGAGTCTACTTTCCGACTCGGGTTAAACGTGCTCATCATCCTCCGCTAATGAAGCACCGGACGCTGCGGCGCTCTAGTGATTTGTTTTGGCAGGTTCCAGATGCGTGGCGCTCTCTCGTATTTTTCCTCGGCTAAGAGTCCCTAAAACAGTGATCGTTTAATCAGGCTAATGTTCCAGCTCGATAGGTCTAATGAACTTCAACTGGGTTGGTGTCGTCTGATCCGTTTCTGCTTTGCTCGCTTGCTTTAAGACACAGATTCTTTCACGTTTTGATGAGCATGGCGTTATTATTGCTCTCCGTCAACACCGACTCCTGCTCTTTGCTTCGGATAAACAATTTAATCTAGTAAAATGAGTTCATAGTCCAGTAATTACAATTCTGTGCTGCTGCATTCACCTCAAAGCACCCTTAGCCAGTTCAAATGCTTTCCTGAGCCAATTTAATTTAATATTTTTCACATCATATGAACAATTTTTGCATTGAAGTAGTTTTATTGTAGGAAAAAATCAATATGACCAAAAAGTAATGTAAGGATAAAGAAAAAAAAAACAAATTTGTTTAAAGGTGCAGTAGGTTATTGTCTTCAGAATTTATTTATTTATTTATTTTTTTGCTGTTTTGGTTGAAAGTCTCTTCACATTCCAGTAGTCATGATTAAAGTAAATGATTTAAATGTATTTTTATATTCTGGGTAAGGCAACTGTAATTCCCACACCCCGCCGGCCAACCACTAAGCATACAGTAGTCACTTTAGGACAAAGTGAGTGAGAGAGTGAGACCAGCAATCTATGCATGCATGAAATATTGCACATCATGACAAGTTTTGCTTGCTACTCAACTGAAAGCGTGCTGGATTTAATACAGTTTTTCATTCAGAATTGTAGTATTAAACTATAAAGTTCTCTAACTGGTGAATGACATGATCTAGTAGGTTGTCATCTACCGCCCCATTCACATGGGGCTTCAGTGTCAATGCTTGACAGAGGGCATGTCTGAAGTTGGGGCTGACGCGATCGTCATAGCAGCGTCAGCCAATGGAATTAGTCAGCAATCGGCTACTGTCTGAGCTGGTGTATTTGCATACAGCAATCTGACTTGCTGATGCTTCCATTGGCGCTTGAAAAGTTGAGAAAGTCTCGCATCGAGCAACGCCACTGAAGCGGCACCGACAGGTCCACAATGCACTTCGGACCTGTCGGTGCAAGCGTTAAAGCTGCTGCCCTGTGTGAATGGGGACGTAAGGTGCGTGTTTGTGTTAAAGGAGGTGTGGCTTTGTGGTTTTAGATGCTATTATGTTAACGGTTAGCATTTTGGCAGATCACCTACTACACCTTTAACACCTACTATTGCTGTGCCACTCAATGTGAAAATGAATGTATGCCTATGTGTTTTAAGTTTAGTTAGTTGGCTTATTTTAATAAAGTCACATTTTGTCTTTTTTTTTTAACCCTTCATGCATTTTATTAAAATAACACCATTTTTAGATTTTTTTTTAGCAAGTCACCTATAGTTAAATCATTCTCCAGTCTGGCTGGAGCACTTAGCCTAGCTTAGTACAAATACCTGAAATGTATAAAATTAAAGTATTGGATAGACTCATTCACTTTCAAAAAAAACCTCTCTTTATAGTCAATAATGTTGCAGCAAAATCATTATTTCTATCCTTCTTTTAGGCATAAATTTTATACCACTTTGTCATATAATTATATAATTGAACCAAACATTTAGTCAGTGGGGTGACTAAGGCCCTATCCACACGAACATGAGTAGTTTCAAAACTGTTTTTCTTTAGACGTAGTTGTACTGTTCGCCGACATGAAAATGCTATATCGTGTGACTGAAACCGAACCTTTCTGAAAACTCCCACCAGGTTGTAGATCTACCGAAACTCAGGATACAGCGCGGTCATGTGGAGGCTACAACCACAATTTTCACCAGTTTTCTGATTGGCCAACATGGCTTGGTTTACACTAAATGCATGAGATGCCAATGAGGCAACTTCCACACATTTGCGACATGCGCATCACGTATTCACATTCGAGGAAAGTAATCTGCCAATTTTCTCAGATGACTTCTATGCAATTTATTTGTGAAAATGCTTAATTCCCCATTCGGTGTGCACTCAGCACAGTGCATTTTAGCTTTTCATGTCGACAGATTTTTTTTCAAAACTGAAAGTAGGGAAAACCCAGGTAATAAAAATACCCATGTACATGTGGATTGTCTGTTTTTCCTAAATGTCTGTTTTTCCATTTGCATTCAGAGCTTAACAAAAACAAACGGTTTTGGTCTCAGCATTATAACAGTTAAATTTAAAAAATCATATTTACAATGGAGCAGATTGGCACTTTTCATTTATTTGACTTAAATTGCAATGGTTGTAATAGATTTAGGTTAATTGTACTTATATATTAAATGGCAGGACTTTATGTGCCAGAATTCTGCTTCTGCGTTCGAAACCGCATACTTCTAGGTTTGATAAAAGCAGTAGGCAAGTGATAGAGTATGTTTGAAAATAATGTTCAATAAAAGAGTTGGCGAGAATTACATTAATCCTCACAAGATTTGGCTGTATGTGTACTCAAATTGCCTAGATATGTGCATACTCACCTACAACATAATAGGAAAAAACAGTTTGTGAAGAAAGAAGTACGTTTGAATATCTATCCCAGGAGGCCACAGGAAAGCATTTGGCATGGAGAAGAAGCAGGAGAAGAGGACAGTATTCGTTATAATATTGAGGAAAAATAGGACGTGGATGCTTTGAAACTTAAGTTATTGGAAAGTAAAGAGACGCCGAAGAATTCCTTCTTCAGAATAGGTTTCTCAGGCATGGAAAGCTTCATGTCTCAACTCTGTTTTAGTCTGACTGCAGCAGTGATGATGCTGATGATGATGATGACAAACACTTAGAATTGTGGAACAAGTTTGAAAAAACTTAATGTGTTCATGTGTTTCATGTGTTGTGGAATTATTTGTTATGGTTATTTTTATTCATTCTTTTATTCATATATTAATGTTTCCTTTTAAGGTTAATAAATGAATAATGATTTTTCAATTATGTATACATTGGTTCATATTTTTATTTTAATTGTTTCAAAATACAAATTACACACACACACACACACACACACACACACACACACACACACACACACACACACACACACACACACACATATATATATATATATATATATATATATATATATATATATATATATATATATATATATATATATGTATGTTAATTCCTAATTCCCTGTTTCAAAATTTGGTCGTGTACAATAAGCAGGCTAAAGTACTACTGTACACAAAGATGGATGGCCTAAAGTAAGTAACAGCACACTATTGATGCCAATAGAATAAAATATTACAAGAATCTATGAAGAGTTCAGATGCAAAAACCAAATGCCACCTGTTCTAAAATTTTTCTTTGCATTGTCTTTAAAGTGACATAACTACAAAAATATTGGAGGCTGAGAAAAATGTTCATTTTACAAAAAAATTCAGATGGCACAAGGTTTTTGCATCTGAATATATACAGAAGCACCTTGCATATATATATATATATATATATATATATATATATATATATATATATATATATATATATATATATATATATAAAGGTGACTATTAGGTTGGCCTAGATTTGTCACGTTACTAATGCAAGGTGCTTCTGTCCCTGTTATTTATATTATTATTATTGGATTGTTATAATTCATTAAAGAACTTACAATTTATACAGGCTCTGAAAAACATGGTTTTATCGTTTACAATAACAAAAATGAGTGAATGTAATGGGTTTCTTGTATTAAATAAGATTATATGCACATAAAAGGTTAAAATCTGCGTTGAATAATCAAACAAGTCAGGAAAACAATGAGATTTAAGCAGGTTACTTGTGGATGAAAAATGTTATAGAAACAATAAAGACAAAGTCATTAACTTTTTTAAAAGGTAAATTTATTATTTTAAATTAAGATTCATTAAACTTGCATTTTCTTTAAAGTTGTTGCGCTTGTAGCAGTCACATGATAATGTAAACATGGCGGATGAGGTACGATCCTATTCATACTCCTGGGGCCTCATGTACGAAGACTTGCGTGGAAATCTTACTAAAACATTGCGTACGCACAAAGCTGTAAATGTGCGTACGCAGAAAAAAATTCAGGGGCCTCATGTACGAAGACTTGCGTGGAAATCTTACTAAAACATTGCGTACGCACGAAGCTGTAAATGTGCGTACGCAGAAAAAAATTCAGATGTATGAAACACTGCGTACGCCGAATCTCACGCATATTCTTTTGTACATCTGAATGAACGTGAAACTGAGCGCAACATGCACGAGCACAAAACCCCTCCCTGCCTCCTCCCCCGTATGAATATGCTAATGACTATGCTAATGGCAAAACCCAACGAAAAAGCAACGGCAAAATCAAGCAAAAAGAGAAACTTTGAACAGAATGTGAATTGGAGGTGCTGCTTTCGGAGGTAGACCGGAGAAAAGCGGTGTTATTTGCAAGTTTGTTCTCCGGAATTAACAACAAAAGAAAAAAATAGAGTGGGAGAGTTTAGCTGATACGGTTAACACAGTTGGGTCTGAACATCGCACTGAGTGCATTTAAAAAAAAAATAGTGTGGTTTATAACTGAAAAATGTTGCAGTACCCTAAGCGGTCTCAGTGGCGCACCTCATAAGAAGCATGTGATCATGTACTGACACGTTCGAGCATTAACTCGGCTCGAATCCAGCATCTGATAAACTCTTTCTTCTTTTTTTCCCCGCTACATATCAGATTTTGCCCACTATTTATCAAGAGAAAGACAAGTAGGAATCATCAATAAGTTTGTGCATCATATTTTATTTGCACATTTATTGAATGGAAATGTTTCTGATTCACGCATGCAAATTCATCTTCAGATAGTGTCTTTATAGCAATGTGTGTGCGGTAGATTGCTCAGATTACATTGCGACTGCTGCAATTTGCGCTTTAATGTTTAGCTGGTCAACTGTATGGTATGGAAATCTTACATACCTACTATATGAACCCGTCTCATACAGCTGCCATTGCAAGGATCAGACACTTTGTAGAGAAGAATTTAACACAACTGCCTCTAGGATTCGCCAATGGAAATAAAACAGACACGCACAAAAAATGTGCGTACGCCTGCCAGAAAGCTGCCGTGAACCTGCGCACATTCCCACGTTCAGTTCATTGTTAGTAAATCCAAACGTGAGCGATTCTGAGCGTGAAACCTGGCGTACGCAAAGTTTTTGTGCGTACGCAGCGTTGATACATGAGGCCCCAGATGTATGAAACACTGCGTACGCCGAATCTCACGCATATTCTTTTGTACATCTGAATGAACGTGAAACTGAGCGCAACATGCACGAGCACAAAACCCCTCCCTGCCTCCTCCCCCGTATGAATATGCTAATGACTATGCTAATGGCAAAACCCAACGAAAAAGCAACGGCAAAATCAAGCAAAAAGAGAAACTTTGAACAGAATGTGAATTGGAGGTGCTGCTTTCGGAGGTAGACCGGAGAAAAGCGGTGTTATTTGCAAGTTTGTTCTCCGGAATTAACAACAAAAGAAAAAAATAGAGTGGGAGAGTTTAGCTGATGCAGTTAACACAGTTGGGTCTGAACATCGCACTGAGTGCATTAAAAAAGAAATAGTGTGGTTTATAACTGAAAAATGTTGCAGTACCCTTAGCAGTCTCAGTGGCGCACCTCATAAGAAGCATGTGATCACGTACTGACATGTTCGAGCATAATCTCGGCTCGAATCCAGCGTTTAATGAATTCTTTATTTTTTTCCCCGCTACATATCAGATTTTGCCCACTATTTATCAAGAGAAAGACAAGTAGGAATCATCAATAAGTTTGTGCATCATATTTTATTTGCACATTTATTGAATGGAAATGTTTCTGATTCACGCATGCAAATTCATCTTCAGATAGTGTCTTTATAGCAATGTGCGTGCAGTAGATAGCTCAGATTACATTGGGAAAACAGGCGACCGCTGCAAATTGTGCTTTAATGTTTAGCTGGTCAACTGTATGGTATGGAAATCTTACATACCTACTATATGAACCCGTCTCATAAAGCTGCCATTGCAAGGATCAGACACTTTGTAGAGAGGAATTTAACACAACTGCCTCTAGGAGTCGCCAATGGAAATAAAACAGACACGCACAAAAAATGTGCGTACGTCTGCCAGAAAGCTGCCGTGAACCTGCGCACATTCCCACGTTCAGTTCATTGTTAGTAAATCCAAACGTGAGCGATTCTGAGCGTGAAACTTGGCGTACGCAAAGTTTTTGTGCGTACGCAGCGTTGATACATGAGGCCCCAGGGGCCTCATGTACGAAGACTTGCGTGGAAATCTTACTAAAACATTGCGTACACACAAAGCTGTAAATGTGCGTACGCAGAAAAAAATTCAGATGTATGAAACACTGCGTACGCCGAATCTCACGCATATTCTTTTGTACATCCGAATGAACGTGAAACTGAGCGCAACATGCACGAGCGCAAAACCCCTCCCTGCCTCCTCCCCCGTATGAATATGCTAATGACTATGCTAATGGCAAAACCCAACGAAAAAGCAACGGCAAAATCAAGCAAAAAGAGAAACTTTGAACAGAATGTGAAATGGAGGTGCTGCTTTCGGAGGTAGACCGGAGAAAAGCGGTGTTATTTGCAAGTTTGTTCTCGGGAATTAACAACAAAAGAAAAAAATAGAGTGGGAGAGTTTAGCTGATACGGTTAACACAGTTGGGTCTGAACATCGCACTTAGTGCATTTAAAAAAGAAATAGTGTGGTTTATATCTGTAAAATGTTGCAGTACCCTTAGCAGTCTCAGTGGCGCACCTCATAAGATGCATGTGATCATGTATTGACACGTTCGAGCATAAACTCGGCTCGAATCCAGCGTATGATGAACTCTTTCTTCTTTTTTTCCCCGCTACATATCAGATTTTGCCCACTATTTATCACGATAAAGACAAGTAGGAATCATCAATAAGTTTGTGCATCATATTTTATTTGCACATTTACAAAAAATGTGCGTACGCCTGCCAGAAAGCTGCCGTGAACCTGCGCACATTCCCACGTTCAGTTCATTGTTAGTAAATCCAAACGTGAGCGATTCTGAGCGTGAAACTTGGCGTACGCAAAGTTTTTGTGCGTACGCAGCGTTGATACATGAGGCCCCAGGAGATTTGGCTGTTGAGTGCCTACTATTTTAGTCCTCGTAAAGTAAGTTCTTTTTACTCATTGAATATGCGGTTTAGAACGCAGCCGGTTTTTCCCTTATGTTTGTAATGTCTGTCATGACATTCCTTTGTTCTCCTTCCCGCTGTCTTCAGTGTTCCATTTGTTGCACCTGTGCTTCACCCTTGCTATCCTGTTTGTGTTTGATTAGCCTAGTTAGTATATTAAGTCCTGTGTTCATTGCATCTGGCCTTAAACATCATGACTGTGCTTGTCTTTACCCATAGCAGATGTTCCACACTACAGTATGTGTTTTATAAAGACTTTGCTGTTTTATTTAATTAATGTTAGACATTACTTCTATTGATTGCTCCTTATTCCTCTTCACTTTTTGCTGTTTGTTCAAACTATTTATTTATAATGAGCTGAATCAACACAATTATTGAGTTATTGGGCGGACAACTTATTTTTTTGTTCAATCCACTTAAAATGATATAAAACAGATAAGTTAACTTGATTTGTTGGAGCAACATGAAGGAATTATGTGGAAGTATTGATGGTCCATTTGAGTGTTAGTAGACTGTCTGCTTTAATATCTGTTGATTCCGCTCCTTCAACAGACATTTAACTGTTAGAAACTTTACAAAGGCATATCAACTGACACTAACCCTAACCTAACAGTCATCTATTGAGAATTAGTTGCCATGTAAATGCAATGTAACTTAAATTCATCAAAATAAAGTGTGACCATTTATTTATTTATTTTTGTTACAGTGAATGACCATAACTGGGAACTTCTTTTAAACCAACAAAATAATCATAATAGGCAGGGAATGAGTCTGTTAATATTGACAATTGGTAACCAAAGTATTACCAAATATAATTTTTGTTTATATAAAAAGAAAATGAAAATTAAGATTAATTCACAAATATCCCAAAGGACTCACAATATTGGCTTAATTAGTTTAATTCTGATTAGAACCGGTTCATTCTGATTGATCTTAGTATATTTGGGCTCATATAAAATGCAGCCAACATCTCGTAGTATTATTTACTCTGCATTTCCCTGAAATGTCATCCTGCTCTCTGGCCCTGACAAACCATATTTAAGAAAATGCCAGGAACCGTACAAACCATTCATCAGAGATAGAGTTCTGCTGTATTACAATGAGACTGAAAAAACAACAAAAAATAAATAAAGAGCGGTGCTGCTACTCGACAGAATAAGGTAGAGTGAAGGCAGAAGTAATGTGGCCTTGTGTGTGTGTGTGTGTGTGTGTGTGTGTGTGTGTGTGTGTGATGATGCTGCTGTTTCTGCAGTAGTCCTGTAGTCTCCCTCATTGAGCTGCTGAGCCGGTCGGCTGATCCTGCTGCAGGAGAGGATTCCTATCTGAATCTGGGATACTCACATTTACTACAGCAGAAGAAAGGCACAGGTTTTCCTGGGTCCCATTGGTATTTCGTGGAGGAACGAGAATCTTCAGGTGTGAGAAGGTACTCTGAGAGAGATGCTTTTGGCTGGACTGCATTTTGGGTGAAGGTAAGAGATATCTTCTTTTTAGGGGGTGTGTATTTGTGATGGGGATGGGGGTGGTGTGCACTGTATGAATTGCAGTAGTTGCTTGAGTTTATGCATGGATGTGTTCTCACAGCTGTGAGTTCACTGCAGACACTGTGTCAGGACTTTCAGTGAAGTGTGGGTGTGCAGGGTTCAGAGAGGGAGAGAGAAAGAGAGAGAGATTTTGCTTGGATTTGTGGAAAACAAATTTACTTACAGGTAGGAAAAACTGAATCAACTACATTGGGTCAATAGCCCCAGTAAAAAACTAAACTTTGTAATTTAATTAACCAAATTAAGTTTTTTGGTATGAATATCCAAATACAACAAGGACAGTAATGACATGAAACAAAATACATTTACAAACATTTACATTTACACTAAAGTTATTTCATGATAACTTCTAAACTTTGGATAAAATAAATAAATAAATAAAAATAAAAACTTTGGACACAAAAACTTTGGATGTGCAGAAATTACTGTAGTACCACACACAGTAGCTGTTTAAGGACAAAACTTGATTATTGTTTTGAAATACAACATCTAAACAACTTCTTGACCCATTTAAGCCCACTGGCAACTGTACAGCGCTCAATATATATATGTAAACCCATCACAAATCTATAATTTAAATTAATATTTTTAATAGGAAGCTAAACAATTTTATATTTGTGCATACACATTAGATTAGTGGCAACGCAGTGGCGCAGTAGGTAGTACTGTTGCCTCACGGCAAGAAGGTTGCTGGTTCGAGCCTCAGCTGGGTCAGTTGATGTTTCTGTGTGAAGTTTGCATGTTCTTCCCGCGTTCGTGTGGGTTTTCTCCGGGTGCTCCGGTTACTCACACAGTCCAAAGACATGCGGTACAGGTGAATTGGGTATAGGCTAAATTGTCCATAGTGTATGATTGTGTGCAAATGAGTGTGTATGGGTTTCCCAGTGATGGGTTGCAGCTGGACGCGTAAAACATATGCTGGATAAGTTGGTGGTTGATTCCGCTGTGGCGACTCCAGATTAAATAAAGGTACTAAACCGAAAAGAAAACGAATGAATGAATGAACATTAGATTAGTCAGTACTGAAGCCAAATCTTGAGCTTATCTTATGAAATAACTTACGACAACAAACTACTACACCCAAATTTATGTTATAGAAAACAATTAAAAGACAATTTGTGAAATTTTATAGGTTTAATTTTTTTTTTTTGCAATATTTAACTTGAGTTGAATTGTGTTTTCTTTCAATGCCTTTGCAATTCTAAATATGTTTGGTGACTAAAATATTATTTTAATAAATATATCTGTTTAATCAGTTTTGTTTAAATGCACCAAAATACATTGCCTATATTCACTGAGAAATTGATAAAAGTATTCATTTTCAAAATAGGCTGTATTCAGTTATGCTGAGCACTGTAGTTGCCATATTCAAGTACTTTTTTTCTTGAAAAAAAATCAAAAACCTGTAGAAAATAAATGAAAAACATGTTCATATAGGACACTTTTAACAAAGCTACATGAAATCCTTTAAAAACATTTAAGCAGAAATGGGTTAATGTATAGTTACCATGGTGAAAACATAATAGTTGACTCTGTCCACTGAAATATTAGAAAATAATGCCCACCTGAGGTGTAACAGCCATGCTTCACTTCGTGGCTGCTTCATCACCTTAGTTGTATATTTTCTCCCTGTAGTTCAACATCCTGTCTATTATTATTATTATTATTATTATTATTATTATTATTATTATTATTGTCCCTTTACATAGATGGCCTAAGCAATGTACTTGCATCAAAAAATTAAAACATTATAAAAATGTACGTATCGGGTTCATAATGTATTATAAAACACTACTGGTGGTCTTGAGGTGGGATGCAGGTACCCCTTAGGGACTGGTTTGGTGGTATGGGTAGATTTAAGGGATTGTCAGCAGTGTAATTACAGAAATTAATTACAGATGTGGATGTAATTACATGCAGGTATTTGATCAGTCATAAATACAATATAAAATTAAAAAAACATATACTTGTGTATATATAAAACAACAAACTTGTATTTACATGATAATTACATTGTAACAAATGATAAAATTCAGTATAAGTATATATTAGTTGGGGTATCCATCTCAAATTTGATTCCTGGTAGGCCACAGCTCAGCACAGTTTTTCTTCAACCCTAATCAAACACAGCTGATTCAAATAATCAAAGTGTTCAAGATTACTGGAGACTATTAAGCAGGTGTGATTTGGAGGTGGTTGGAGTTGAACTGAGCAGAGCTATGGTTGTCCAGGACTTGAGGTTCTGTTTACACTAGTACGTTTTAGGTTTAAAACGTATATCTTTTGCTACGTTACGCTGTCAATCCACAGTACCCTGGAGTTTTGGAGGCCTGAAAATGAAGCATTTTGGAAATGCTAAAGTTGCTGCTTTTGTTTTAAAAGGCTGCTGCTACATGTCAGTGTGAATAGGGGAAAACTGAGACATCTGAGGTGTCTGATTAGGACTTTTACAAAATAAGTTCAGACTTGCATCTTTTCCCTGTAATTGTTCCTTTGCGAGTTTATAAAAAAAAAAAACTTCAGAGGAATTGAGGATACATCGGGTAAATCTTCAAACAGCAGTGTACTTTTATAACATCATTCACCCTGGCTGTGGTTCAAGATCTTGACAATAAAATCAAGCATGATATAAAGCACTGTCTTATATATTTTTTTATTAACAAATTGAACATAACAGACACCATGTACACATTTATTTAACCGTCATCTTCACTTTATGCAAATTTATAACAAAATGTACCCTAATAACCGCCTTCTTTTAATTTTAATAAAAAAAAAAAAAAAAAAAAAAAAAAAAAACATGAAACATTAGGCTCACTATGTGGTTTTGACAAATACGTTCTTAATGTCAGTCCATATGCACACAATAGAGATTATCAGAGGAAATGCATGAAAGACAAAATTGCAGTCTCTTTTGCTGAATAAAATTATCAGAAAGCTATAATTTTAACAATAAATTATATGTCAAGTATAAAGTACGATAAGTTTATACAATATAGGAAAAAAGGCAAGCAATGGGTCAAAAGTGTGGAATCAGTGTATGTGGTTACATAAATAATAGGTAGGCTATATTAACTTATCTTTGCGCTCAGCCAAAACACATCACCTGAGAACAAGTACGCTAATAGATTCAAAAGTCCGAATTGTTAGATATAGGTCCAGGATGGACTGGCTAACGTTCGGCTGCTCTCAGCCGAGCAGGTGTGCTCAGAGCTCACTGACTGCATGGATCTTCAGCATTTTCAGCGGTGTAGTGAGGACAGAGAGCTATTCAAAATGCTAGATGAAACGGCAGTGTGGACGTGAAACATTTTCATTCTAAAACTCCATTTTAAAACGAAAAAGTATTAGTGTAAACAGGGCCTGAGTTTGAGACGATTGAGTTAGGGCCCCCTAATAAAAAGTATAATAATAATAATAATAATAATAATACAGTAATAATAAAATAATAATAATAATAAAATAATAATAATAATAATAATAATTATTATTATTATTATTATTATTATTAATAATTTATTATTATTATTTTATAATATTAATGTTATTATATTATACTATCCTAATATAATATTATAATATCAAAGAATTTAAAATATTAATAATAATAATAATAATAATAATAATAATAATAATAATAATAATAAATTATTATTTCTAATTTATATTTATTTATATTAATAAATTTATATTTATTATAATTATTTATAATTATTATTTATAATAAATTATTAAATATAAATTAAAAAAAACTGTAAATCAGTGTAATTTTAATGCATCACATCTGTTCATAACATCGTAGACATAAGTCCCTTTTACATGCCATGAGCATTCACATTTAGATATTCAACTGCAGAACCAGCCACTCACAATGAAACGTTCCTAATAGAGTCATGCAGTAAGCATCACTTGTTAGATTATGATAAAAAGAGCGTGCCCTTGAACATCTTTTGGTACAATTCAGAACGTCTGTACTTGTGAATATAACAAAAGGAGTCTGAGTGGAGTTTTGTTTTATTTAAACATTGCCGGATCAGGTCTAGTTGGTAAATGTGTTCATGCATGTTACATTAAACTTAAAGCATCAAAATGTACTTAAGACCCAGCACACACACACACACACACACACACACACACACACACACACACACACACACACACACACACACACTGCTTAGACCTTCAGTGTAGACATACAGCAAATCACTCTCTCTATCTCACTCTGTTTAATGGAAGACAGATGGGTTGTTGGGTAACGAGAGCAGGGTTATGAATCTGAAATGCAAAAAGCAATTAGGATACACAAGGTCACAAAAAAAAAGTAAACTCGCTAACAGTTGCTCCATCTGCTGTAAGGTAGTGCGCAGAAATGCCCTCCTGCATGAGTGTAATGGCATCGCTTCCAGCTGATTGATTCCTCTTACATGCTTTGTTGAAATGGGACATGGTTGGCTACACTCAACATGTTTTTTGTATCGGTGTGTGTCTCAGGCACATCAATTAGTTTCTGTTGCACCCCAGCCTGATGCAGCAGCTACTGCACCACACAATACACCAATACAAATGCACACATAATGCAATTTATGAAGACAGATAGTAAATATTCAGGGGTGAGCTTGCTTCAATATCCTCCACAAGGTCACGAATGGAGTCAAGGGGGTTGAAACGATGAGACTGCGGATGATCCTGTGTATGTGTGTGTGCTTTACCAATGATCTGTTCTCATGCATGGGATCTCTTTTACATTGTCAAGGCAAACACATTTCAACGTGACATCTCAGTGAGTCAGCAGAAACCAAGGCCTTGGCCCCATACAGCATGCTTGTCAATCTTTCTACAGCACAACACGACTGCAGAAGCCTTTTGGCGGATGACTGTTTGCAGATAAAGCTGTTTTTTTTTTTTCACCAAGTGAACTTTAATAACTGATTTACAGTTTTTGTAGAGTAGGCTGGCATGGATTTTTGTGCAGTCAGTTAGATAAACCAGTTTTATAGTAGACAGAGATTATGGGCTGAGATTTAAATTTTTCCTCTTCAAATGGTGCTGAGGCTGACAGAAATTGACTGTGTGTGTGAGAGAGAAGGAGTGTGTTTTGAGGATGTTATACTGATGCTTATTTTGTTGATTTAGATTCACAAGCTCCGATTTTCATTGGATTCAATTACAGTTAAAAGGATTACTTCACCAAAAAATTTAAATTGTTCATTTTTTTACCCTCATGTTGTTCGATTTCCCCGTAAAGCTTCGTTCATCGTCAGAACACTAACGCCCCATTCACACAGGGTGTCAGCTTCAACGCTTTCCATTCACTTTGAATGGGTGATGTCAGGCTTTGCCAAAGTGCATTATGGATCCGTCGGCGCCACTTCAGTGGCGTTGCTCGCTGCAAAAGTTGGGACTTGCTAAACTTTTCAAGCGCCAACGGAATCTTCTGCCAATCAGATCGCTGTATGCAAATACACCAGCTCAGACAGTGGCCTATTGCTTACTAATTTCATTGGCTGACATTGCTATGATGATCGCTTCAGCCCCAACTTTAGACACGCCCTCTGTCAAGCGTGGAAGCCCTATGACAGGGGTGGCCAACCCTGTTCCTGAAGAGCTACCTTCCTGTAGAATTCAGTTGAAACCATTATCAAACACACCTGCCTGTAATTATCACGTGTTGTTTAGGTCCTAATTAATTGGCTCAGGTGTGTTTGATATGGGTAGCAACTGAAATCTGCAGGAAGGTGGCTCTCCAGGAACAGGGTTGGCCACCCTTGCCCTATGTGAATGGAGTGTAATAGGTTATATGCACAGCTAGTATTTCTTCCCATACCGATAAACTTACGGTGAACGGGTAATGTGACTGTATATGGATCCTTTTACAGCATTGATTTTGTAATGTTATTAAAATATAATCAGTTAAACAGACTTCAGTGTTCATTTAGTAGTTCAAGCATAAAATCAGATGAAAAGCAATTTTCATGCACACGCCCATCAGGATCAACAGGCAAGCACAGAAATTCCATCAAAATTACTGGGGTAAAATATAAAATGTAAAAATTTTTTAAATGTTCATATTTTAAAGACATGGCATATAAAAATGTAATTTAATATAGTGCTTTTTTTTTTTTACTTTCAGAGACTCACTTTGTAATGTTTATCTATCAGGAAGTGTAGATCATTGATTTTAAAAGAAAACAGACCTTAAATGCTTTGATTTTGTAAAAGCATACAGTTCACCGGAATCGTTTGACCAAGGTTACAAAAAAAAAAAGTCCTTCATATTTCTGCCCTACCCGATTAGGATATTTTAGGTGAAATTTGAGTATTTAGTAGTAGTAGTAAACTATATATATATATATATAAATATATATATATATATATATATATATATATATATATATATATATATATATATATATATATATATATATATATATTCTTTTTTAAATATTTCCCAAATGATGCTTAACAGAGCAAGGACATTTTCACAGTATATCTGATAATATTTTTGTCTTCTGAAAAATGTCTTATATGTTTTATTTTGGCTAGAATAAAAGCAGTTTAAATTTTTTTATAAACCATTTTAAGGTCAACATTATTAGCCACTTTAAGCAAAATTTTTTTCCCCGACTGTCTACAGAACAAACAATCATTATACAATAACTTGCATAATTACCCTATCCTGCCTAGTTAACCTAATTAACCTAGTTAGGTCTTTAAATGTCACTTTAAGCTATATAGAAGTGTCTTGAAAAATATCTAGTAAAATATTGTTTACTGTCATCATGACAAAGATGAATTAAATAAGTTATTAGAAATTTGTTAGTAAAACTATTATGTTTAGAAATGTGTTGAAGAAATCTTCTCTACATTAAACACAATTTTGGAAAAAAATAAATGGAGCAAATAATTCAGGGGGGCTAATAATTCTGTATTATAATTTTTATATTTATATTTCAGAATGGTTTGGCTTCAGTGAACAATGTAAATGTTTAATCTTCAGTGCTATAGCTACGGCTATGCATGGCTAACTGGATATGCTCACTTCCAGAATGGCCGAAACCAATTGATGAATGCATAAAATGAAATCATGTCCAGCCGCAACCAGCCAGTCCAGAATCAAATTTTCTGGTTTGAACCTCTCACAAATCTCTTTCAATCATTAAATGGCCTGTGAGCCGTGGAATGGCTATCCATTTCCTGAGTTTTAAATGTTTTCCTCCCCTAAGAGACACACGCATACACACACTGGCCTTCAGTAAGTGTTCGTGTGTGAGTAAAAGCTTTCTCAGTGATAGATTTCGTCTCCCATCAGGTCATTATGTGAGTGGTCCTTTTGCATGTTTTCTGCCAGGCATTGTTCACCAGAAAGCACTCAATCCAATATGGCTGCCCACTTTTTGTCTTCAGGGATTTTCAATATGTTTGATACAGCTACAAGCTATGAAATCCAGCCTGTCTGTCTATATGTCCGTTCTTCCTGTTTCTTTATGTCTTTCTTTTCGTTCACCATCGCTCTTTCCTCTTATCCTAAGGCCAGGCTTTAAACACATGCTCGGGAATGACAGATAGTGTGTGAAGGAGTATACGAGAGGACGCAAGAGAAGGAAACCACATTTCTTCATCAGCGATTTGCACTGACAGTCTCTCAAGGCTTGTGCTAATGAAGTCACATTTATCTCTGGCCTGCCTAGATTCCATTAGCCTATGTCTAATTGTGTTAACTCTCAGTCTGGCCTTAAGTGGGCCATGGTGGCCTTGTGTGTATGTAAGACTGTCTGTCTGCGTCCCATAGTGTCTAGTGGTTCAATCGTGTGTGTCTGTATGGAAGTATACTACAAACTGTAATGGGTTTTATTAGTTGTAGCACAGATTTGTGGGTGTATTTGTTTAACTGAAACTGTGGCAGATAAAATGATAATTAAAATTACTGCCAATACATAATAAATAAGTGTACTTATAAGTGTACTACTAAACATAATGAAAATATAAAGTGTATGTTGAGAATTTTGCATTGTTGCACTTTTAAATATGCAAATGAGTGTTAGGAAATGAGCCATAAATTTGATTTGTATACAAATCAGATAGATTTTATTCTACTTGTGAGATTCATTAACAATGTGGGCACAAAAACAAAACAGATTTGTTTAAGTACATATTTATATATTAAGGGTGTAACGGTATGCGTATCCGTATTGAACCGTTCGGTACAAGACTTTCGGTTCGGTACACATTATGAACCGAACGATTCAATTCAGACTAATATTAAAAAAAAGATAAAAGGGACTAAGTACAAAATATAATGTTTTCAGTGCAACAACGCTTAACATGGCATCCCAAATGACGTGGCAGACAACATGCTGCCTTTCCTGTTGCCATGTTAAACAATAGACCATCCCTTGAACTCAAAATATATCTTTATTAAAGCATGCACTCATTGGCAATCTTGCTAGCTTCTGTGTCAGCATGACTGCTCTTGTTGGCTCCGCCCCTGTTTCCCCAGCAACCCTGGACCTCTGACACAAAAGAGCCAACCTCCAAACACTACTCCACGCGCTACACTAGTTTGCAAAATGGCTAGTAACCTTAATGTAATCCCAGACATTTCAAGTCTCCTAGAAGCTTCGGGAGACTCCTGGATGCCCGCAAACGAATGTTAATCTCCTAGAAATCGTCCTCAAATATGTCACACACCCCTGTCCACCACATCCCTCCCAGCTCTTCAGGTCCGTTGGACACGACTCACCCCCGCTGCTCAGGTGCATCGCACGAACATGCCCCCACCGCTCTTCAGATACGTTGCGCACCATCACCGCTACCAAGAGAGTGGTGAAAAAAAAAAAAAAAAAAAACATCTGAGAGATCTTAATCAGTAGTGAAAATGTCAGGTTTTAAGAAAATGTTAAATGTAATAGAGCCCCTTTACAGTATTCCTTCATAAGCCTGTTAATCCCTGCTTTCAGATCCACTAAAATGGCAGGTGACAGTCAAATCAAGCAGATCTGTACTGTCTGAGGAAAAGGTGGACACTCATCTTTCTGCAAAAAAAACAAAAAAAAAACTTTAAAAATTGATTAGAACTGAGTTCCATATAAAACTAAATTGTTCTTTTCTTGTTATTTGTTTAACTGCTATAATATATATATATATATATATATTACTACTATATTAATATATATATATATTACCCTACTCTAACAGTCTACTTATAATTAAATGAGAATTAGTTGGAATGTTGATGCAATGCAACTTAAATTCAACAAACGGACCATCAAAATAAACTGTGACCGATAATATTATGTGTCTATTTATTGTCTATACATTCAATAATCAGCCCTTTGTGTCATGCAAGTCACCTTTAATCATTTCATAGTTACTTATTGATGGTGCAAATGCAAGGAGAAAAATAGTCTGAAGGGAAATTGTACTTATCAGGGAATTGAGGCTAGTGTCTGTAACTGAGTTCCTGTGTGAACGTCCCTGTAAACAAGCTCATCCTTTCCAGATCTAGCCTCTCTCTTATCAATATAAAACCTGCCCTTCAGTAGTCTTTTTTGTCATATACTAATTTCACCCTCTTATTGTCTTCTTTACTGGACTAGGATGCAAGGGAACTTCATCTACCCTCTAAAGCCCCCTTCACTGAGTTGGGCTTAGCAGTTCTCCACAGCCTTTCAGTGCTTGGATATTAATTACCTGATTAAAGTCATCACCTCTATTCTCCAGCTTTACTATCATCCGCAGTGAAACACCAGAGAGCAGGTTGTCCTTCCAGAGTGCCTGAAGGTCAGCCATGTCCACTGACTTGCAGTTTGCATGTCTCCACGGGGTTTTCAAAGTTTACCACAACGCAATGTGACACTTCCCAATGTCACACGGCACCGCACGTCAGTTGAGCAAACCTTAATTTTCCAAAGGGATATTTGGACAGATGCCACTTTCCTCATTGTGCAAATCATACATGCAGAAGCAGGTAAAAGACACATGATAGACGCCCTGTGTTGGATTTAGGTGACTCACTTGAGAGAGCTAAGGTGCAACACAAGAGCTCCTTGGAATGCTTCGCGGGAGCCCTAGGCAAAGATTAGTGTGTGTGTAAGAGATGATGAGAGCTGAAATAGGTGGCGATGGTGTGTGTGCAGTGTGTGAAATTGGAAATGGGTGGCTTGCGTTGTCAATCTCCACATGTCTCACCACTCTCACTAATTTGCTTTTGTCTGCGTCATTTCCAGCTGCTGACCATGGTCTGAAATATCAATGAGTGTGAAAGTGTACTGTGAAATCGGTGTACAGAAGTAAACCGCAGAATGTTTGACACAAAGGGACTTTGCAGCACTATAAATTCGTTCACAGCATTGAAATAAGCAGAACAGTTTGGGGGAAAAACAACCGTTCAACCAATTAGCTATATTGAAGACTTTTTAAAAATGCTGTATAGACCATTTCAATGTGGTCATGTCATTGGTCCATGAACATTTTCCTGCATGTTATTAAACTATTTCATAACTGAAATAAGAGGCAATTTAATCATAACTTAATGGTAAACCAGCTATCATAACATCGTTTATCAAGATGTGACTCTTTTTGGATTCTCAGAAGATATAGAAATTAAAAATGTAAAACAGAGAATACGTTGGGACTTGTTTTTGTTTACATCGCTCAAAATGGTCTATAACCTCCTAGGGCCTGAGTGTCCACATACGTGGACAGCACATTTTGAGCTCCTAAGTGGGTATTTAAAATACTTTGTTTAAAATTTTGTTACAGACATAGTGTCATCCTGCAACTGTTTTGCAGTATATGAAATGTACCAACTCCTATTTGTAAATGTCCAAAATTACTCTTTGATAGGCAAAGCAAAAAAATAAATAAATAAATAAAAATCTGTGTTAAATATGCATAAAATCGGGAAAAAGTGTTTTATGTAAATTTGGACCACGAGTCCACATATATGGACACAATTTTTCTCTAAAAGTACATCATATCAAAGGAGGATGCTAAGATTTTTATTCTAATTATGTTCCAATAAGCCTAAATAGCATATATAAATAAAAATGCATGTAAAAAAAAAAAAAAAAAAAAAAAAAAACACCTTGGGTCTTTAGCGGACAGAGGAAATAAGCCAAACTAGGCTAATTGGGAAAATGTGCTTGTGGCAATACTCTGTTGCTGCCTGAACATTTTTTCTTCTACACATGACATGGTCTGTTATCCTGCTGGAGGTTCCAACATGCAGCTAAACTGTGGATGTATAAATTTATTAATTTTATCTGTCCAGTTTTGGTGAGCCTGCGTGAATTATGGCCTCAGTTAGCTTTTCTTGAAAGGAATGGCAAAAACTTGGTCTTCTGCTGTAATTCTGCATTTGCTTCTCAGTTTTGACATATTATGCACTTAGAGATGATATATTTATAAAGGCAGTAGTTGTGTCCCAAATAATGTACTATTCACTGCGCAGTAATACACTATGTACTCAAACACTTAAGCCCTGCCGTTTATGCTAGGTTATTAAAGTGTCCCTTGCAAAGTTCCATAACCTTGTTTTTTTTGTTATTGACCACTATTACTATCCACTACTATCTAATACTATTACTATCTACTACTATTACTTTTGATTACTATCAATATCAACTTCAGCTTTATTAGATCTTCTTAACCAAGGCTCAATGGAAATATGTCTAAGCCTACATTTATGCGAAACATTAGGGCCCAATCCCAATTCTACTCCTTAGCCCTTTACCGCTACCCCTTGTTTTGAGTGTTCTTGTGGTACTCCTAGGTACACCTAGGTGTCCCAATTCTCTTTAGCTTGAAGGTGTAGGGCTAAGGGGAAGAAGTAGACAGCCCTTCGAACAAAGATTTTTCAAGACTACACCACCAAGGGGTAAGAAAATTGCCCAGAATACACCAGCCATAACAGCAGCATAGCTGCACCCGGAAGTAAGGAGATCCAGAAATTAGTAAATTTTTACAACAAACAAAAATATGTTTTAATATATTCATGACCGCATTTGTGTTTTACCTTCATGTTTAAAAAAAAAAAAAAAAAAAAAAAATATATATATATATATATATATATATATATATATATATATATATATATATATATATATATATATATATATATATATATATTATATAACTTAATAATAACTCCTGTATAGCAGTCCAACAGCACAAAAATAGAATTGGGATTGGGCCTAATTATGCTACTTCAGGTACATTTCATTTAACATTTCAGATGACAAATCCACTAGATGGCACTGTCTACATCTGCAACATGTCACGTAGGGCAGTGATCCCCACCCTTTTTATCACCGGGGACCAGTCAACACTTGACAATTTTATAGTGGAACAGTGGGTTCGTAGTTTGCTAGGCGACCATCAACTGTTTTCCAAGAGGATGACAAGCTGAAAAGACTTTTTGCTGTCACTCTGATACAAGTTTTATTTATGAAAAAAAAAGAAAACTGCAGTGTTTGGGTGTTCTGTGTTTCTCTGGGATAATTAGTCAACTGAAATATGTATATTCCAGACAAAGTATGAAGCTGATCGGTTAGTTATTGTTACGTAAAATGCAGTGCGCTTGCAGCATTCATTTAACTAGCTTCGTATGGAAGGCGCGAGCGCATCATGCTGCTTGCATGCAAAAGCCAAGCACCTTGGAAATAACAAACTTGTGCCATCTAGAAACGAAGCGAAATGCAAATAACTCCTAAAGGGCCACCATAATTTTTAAACCACAGCAGTTGATCTTCTTGCCCAGACATGTTGGATTCACCTGATTTGTTGACAAGTGTTTTTTGGATCCATTTCTTGGCAGTTTAGAAGTCACTGGGCCTTTTCCCTTTCCAAAAGAAACTTTCCAAAGATGTCTGTTTATTACTCATTTTGCTACTTGTGGTTTAAGTTTGGGCATTCAAGTGACTGAGATGTAACTGGAAAATATGGTCATTTTTCAAAATAAAATACTTTTCAAAATAAAATATTGTTTAGACTTATAATAAATAAATAAATGAATAAAATGGAAATAATTAATGAGTTCTTGTACAGCCCGGAACCAATTGATGCACGGCCTGGTACCTGTCCGCAGAAGCAAGAAGGATATTCAAAACCTGTTACAGTGTTGTGGTTAATGGCATGCAAATGACTACAGTACATAGGGTAAAAACAATTCAGACAGAGTAAATGTGCTTTCCTTTGGGGTAAATGAAACCTGGCTTTGTGTTAATGTCACGTGAACTACCGGAGCTCAAATATACATTGATCCACTCAGCTTGGAGACACAGTAGCACAGAGAAGCATGATTTAATTAATCTTTATTTCTATAGAAATTTTATAATGTAGATTGTGTCAAAGCAGCTTAAAATAGATGAAGTTCTAGTAAATTGAGGCTATTTATATCCAGTTTTCACAGTTGAAGTTCAGTTCAGTGTAATGTCACTGCTGAAAACCAAAACACAGAAAGCAAATCCAACATTGTGCACAAGTTAACATGGACGATGAATCTGTATAGGACCCATCTGAATTACAGTGATTGTTGTATTTTAAAGCAGAGAAATGGTTTGCCAGATTCAGCATAGCTATTGTAGACAGTTGTGGCCATGAGTCGGATGCCCTTCAGCTGAACAACTCAACAGGGCTGTGAATAAAAAGAAATGCTAATGGCTATTTTCTTTAAAAGAGGAAGAAGCTAATAAATCTGTTCCATCCTGTCTTCGTGTTTGTTGAAATTACATCACACCAACATCGCAAAAAGCTGTGCATTTCAAGGTACTTCGGGAGACCTTTAAGAATACAATTGCCCAAAAAGTGCCTTTTTTCCCTTTTATAAAATAAGTATTAACCATGCTTGGTTTTCTTCACATTTTACAAATACTTGCACTATTAAACTGATTTTCAGATAAAAGCAGAAATATGTACATATAATGATATAACAATATAGTATAATATTAATATACAACCTCAAATCAGAAAAAAAAAATAGGACGTTATGGAAAACACAAAACAAAAAATAGATCAGAAAGCAAGGTTGTTCAGCTTAAGCTTGAGCCCTTGTCCTTTATATACTGATATTCCTTAAATATTTTAATGATGTCATGCACTGTTGAAGGTGAAATATCAAAATGCATTCCTATTTGAAGTACATTGTTTTTAAACATTTCAATAGTTTCCTCATGTATTTGTTTCCAAACTGGTGATCCTCTGCCCATCTTTGGTCCTAAAGGAATAGACCTTTCTTGGATGCTGCTTTTGTATCAAATCATAATTACAATCACCTGTTGACATCACCTGTTTCAAATCACATCGTTATTTAACCAACTTACATGATTACGAGCCCTAAATTGCTCCTGTCCCATTTTTTTTTTTTTTTGGATTGTGTTGCAGGTCTGAGGGACAGAAAAAGTTGTAAAATTTCAAACTAAATGAAGTTGACCAGACAAAACAAAAAAAAAAAATAAAAAATTGTCTGCAATGAAAGTCAAAGTAAATTTGGAAATCACTACTTTTATTTATTTGTGTTTTCCTTACTGTCCCAACTTCTTCTTCTTCTTCTCTGGAATGAATCACAATTTTGAGGGTCTAAACATTCTCAAACTCACAAAACTTTGCACACGCCCCAAAAGTGGCGAACATTTTTGTTTGTTATAGGTTTCGGAGGTGAGTGTGCCAAAATGGCTCGACAGTGCCACCGAGCTACAATTCATACACACATGAAAAAAGGCACACACCTCAAACAAGCCAAAACCTACAAAAAAAGTCTCTTGGAGCAAATTCTCAAACCCACCAGGAAGTCAGATATTTTTAACTTTCTGTGCCAAAAAGATGGTTTTTGCCATTTCTAGGTGTTGTATTTTAACAAACTTCTCCAAGGAATTTTTTCAGATCAACACCAAAATTAGGTATTTTCATTGGAAGGCCTTGGCGATGCTAAATTGTGATGATCCAGAGTTTTCGCCAAAGGGCGTGACCGGGGTGGACTCTCAAACTTTGATTCACCCTGAAACAGGAAGTTGATGTAACTCAGGCATTTATTTTCCGATCTGCTTTAAAATTCCCAGGTTTGCTAACAGTCCTGACCTGAATACATTTATATGCCAATATCCAGTTATAGTTATAGAGCCACCTGCTGGCAACAGAAAATTATATGTTTTACACTGTAACATACTCCTCCTACAAGTTTTATCATATTGAATCCATGTTCCATTTAATCCAAAGGCTTTTGTGACACTAGGTGAAGTTTCATAAACTAATTTCGAGAGGAGCATGTGATATGATTGAGTACAGCTGGCCACTCATTTGTAATCAGTAATAATCCAATCCGAGTGATCCTAGCCTACTATAAATGGATCACTTTCAAACCTTTATCCCTATCTTCATTTTGGAAGTATCCCCCCTTCCACACCATCTCCTCCTTTTTATCCCCTTTCAAAAGGGGGAACTATCGAGACCTTTCTGATCTCGGATCCTCTGATATGCTTATTGATCGGGCACCGGGCGGGAGCCCTGCGCTCAAATATCTCCGAGCTCAGGGTTTTCTCCCGGGACAGCATGCCAAACCTGCTATAAATGCTAAGCATATCTAAGTTTGAACTCTTGAAATGGTGAAGATCAAGAGTTTTCATTGAAGGGATTGTCTGTGGCAGTCTGATAAAGTTCAATGTTTCACAATGGACAAGGAAGTAACTCAAACCAAACCAAACAATGGCTGTTTCTCAATTCTAAGAACGCAGAGAACAGACTTGTGTTCTTGTGGAGACTGGTCTTGTCAGGTGTCCTCGGAAGAACAAACCCGGGAGAACGTTTCCTGTGAGAAATGAGATGCTGCATTCTTCCTGATGGTCACATGACCTTCACGGGTTTTCAATGGAATATTATTTAAACATCACAGCATGAATATAACAATTTATTGTTTTTCCCCTTTACAAAATATATAATATGCTTCAAAACATTTTAAATATACGTTGCACAGTATAAATAAAACAGATTTTAATACGAATTTCAGCAAACAAACACCCTTAATTTGTTTATTCCTTTATTAAGATGTCCACGGTAATGTTTATATTCACCGTTTCATTTTGGAAACTCCTGAGGTAAATAAGTTATGTCTCTGAACTTTATTAATAAATCGAAATAAAACGCAGCACTTCCCACCTCCAGTTGCAATGACTTCTGGGACTTCTAGAGCAAGTTCGGTGCTCAAGTCTGCATCGGTGCGTCCTCTATCTAGAACGCATCCAGGAAGTTTCACACGTCCTCAGTTTTTCCGGTCTTGAGTATTGGAACTGAACTTTGGCAGCTGATGATGTTACATGAGGACACAAGACCGCTAAAGAACACATATTGAGAAACTGCCAATTTCTGATCTGCCTGAAAATTCACAGGATCAATATTATTCCTCTTCTAAAGACATCTACATGCCAATATTAAGTCACAGTCATAGCACCTGCTGACAGAAGGAAGCTTGGTATAAATTAGTGTTTTTCTCAGGATTTGTATTTATATCAGCTTAACTTACTATTATCCACTGTTTTCTGTCATCCTAAGGCCACCAGACGGAGGTGAGCCTGGTTGCAAGGTCCCTTTCATCGCTGCTTGCAGCTTTAATCATATTTCTTTTTGGCCAGTCTTGACCACATTAAACTTCCAAATGAGTATGTCAAAAAACTACAAAGTCCCTTTTCTGTATTATTAACTTCATTAGACTGATATCATTGGCTTAGTCCATTGTAACAGTGACACTTTTTCACCTCAGAGTGTGCAGTGCATTATCATCTGATAATTTAATGGTCCTTTGACAATTACACACACACACACACACACACACACAGTCTTTCATCTGTACAAACTATTTATTCTCACTAGAAGCTGTGAACTTCACAAACAGAGATCATTATTTCAGCACAAGGAATATTCAAACGCTCAATAAAAAATTCAACATAGAGAAAACTGGACAGTGCCATATGCACACTCTCAATTCATAATGCAAATAATCAGAACCGCCCTCAGCTGTCTGTTCTCTGATAATACCAATGTAATACAAGCCAGGAGTAACCCACTGCAGAAGCACGTTATTTACCTTACCAGATCAAAAGCAACATCTATAAAGTTTGCTTCCCTTTATCCCACAGAAAAGAGGTCAACACCGCAAACACACACATCGTCATGCGGGGAAAAACAAATGCTTTAGAACTCATTCTGTTTGAAGATATAATCAAAGACGTGTAATTATGCAGTGCAGCATGTGGTAATCAGCTGCTGCTTGACATCAGACTCCAGCACAGGCTTCACTACACTTTCTGTTTGTTTGTGGGATTGAGTAACCCAGTTATACATGCTTGTGGAGGTTAGTCACGTTTTTCATGCACTGCATAATATTCAAAATATTACCTTAACAATTTGAAAGATTTTTATGCTCACCAAGGTTACATAGATCAAAATGTAATACACATAGTAATGACTTTATCATAATTTATTAATACATTGTGGTGTCACATGATCAGCTTTCTTACTTGATAATTTATATCAGCTTTCTTGTACTTGATATATTTGCATTTGTGAATTTAGTTTGCTTGTTTGTTTGTGTGTACCTTCCTCATATCCTTACATCCAAAAGCACAAGTATAGCAATGTCAGTACATTTGAACCTTGCAATAATAATAACAATAATAATAATAATAATAATAATAATAATAATAATAATAATAATAATAATAATAACATTAAAAACAATAAAAATATTATTATTCACAATAATAAAAATAACCACAACAACAACAACAACAACAATAATAATAATAATAATAATAATAATAATAATAATAATAATAATAACAATAAAAACATTAAAAATAATAAAAATATTATTATTCACAATAATAATAACCACAACAACAACAACAACAACAACAACAACAACAATAATAATAATAATAACTATTATTATTATTTCTTTATTATTATTTCTTTTATTATTATTATTATTATTATTATTATTATTATATTAATTTTAATAACAATAAAAACAACAACAACTATTATTATTACTGTTTTATTTAATTTTTATTGATTTGTTTTGGTCCCCATGAGGAAAATAACTCATAAATCAGACACAATGAAGTATATTATACATATATCTTACGTGAAGTTAAAATATTAAAATCCAGATTATTATTTGTTAGGGTTCTGTTTAGGGATAGGGTTGGAGTTGGAGATACAACATACAGTTTGTACACTATAAAACTCATGTGAATGGGAAGTCACAATAACAAAACAGCTGTTCATGTGCTTGTGACTGTGCATTGGTCTATCTTGTTCATGCCAATATAAATTCACATTGGAGTAGTGTTGCCTTTGAATCAAATATTTAAATAATCAGGTCTTAGATAAATAATCAAGCAGATTTTCCATTCATCCATCCGTCCAATAAGCACACCTAATTATAATACAAAATAAATAGATACAATTAAATAAATGTAGTCTATTATTAAGGGGCTAGTATTTATATAAGTTATTATTTGTGATAATATTTAGATACATAATTAAATAAAGAAGTAATTAAATATGCTTCTTAAATAAATAAATAAATATATACAATCTTTATTTATTTATTTGTATAAAGTTGAAATAATGAAATCCTAAATCAAATACATATATACACATTTAGGATTTAGGATTTCATTACTTAAACTTTATATATATATATATATATTTAAGGTGTATATTTAATTATTTCTTCAAATATATATATATATATATATATATATATATATATATATATATATATATATATATATATATATATATATATATATATGTATATATATATATGTATATATATATATATATATATATATAATATTGTTATTTATGTATTATTATTTCGAAGCTTACATAGTACAAAAAATGACAACCCCAAATATATATATTAAATACATTAAATAAATATTATTAAATATTAGAAATGGAACAAAAATAAATAAAGGAAAAGATAAATAAATTTTAATCCATTTTTTTATAAAAACTGTGTATAAATATAACTACCTGACACCATTCAAGTGAAAAACAGTTAATCAGTAAACCTATATGAAAATGTTAAAATAATTCAAACCATTTTATAATTTGATTACATTTTAAGATGGGTTTAGTCGTGTTTATGTGGATTACCTGTTATTCACTGGAATATTGTCAAGTACAATTATACAAACCATACTTGTGTTGTGTCCCGTGCAGCCAATAGCCTGTCCTTTATTAACGCATTTCTGACTATTTAATTCCCCTGTAACCAAGCAATTTTCACCACAAATTGATCGGTTATAATTCACGTGTGTATTCGAGTAGAAAGAAAATCCTATGAGTTTCACAGAAGGTGCTGTTTCTTATCTAATCGACTGCAAACAAAAATGGGAGAGACACACTCAAAACCCTTAAAAGAGAACTGTAGAAATGCTGCTAAACATTTAATGATTCATCTGCCTACACGCAGACAGACACAGACTGCAGTTGCCATTTACTCAGCAAGAGCTTGATTAATTTTTGATTAAAAAGGGTCAAAAATACAGCAAAGAGACAAAATGTGTTTCATGTCTGTGTTTTATCAAATTAGAATATGGCTGGCCAATGGAAACACATGAAAGAGTCGTTTTTTAGGGCTTGTAACAATTAAAGTGTGACATCTGTTTTATTCAGTAGTTCAGTTTTTTATGTTTTTATTGTATGTGTCAGTAACACACATTTATAATAGATCAAATGTTAAAACACATGTAGCACACGGGCTGTAATGTTTGCGCTAATTTTTTTGTTTTGTGGATATTAATTTTTCTCAAGTCAATATCAGGGTGATGCAACAACACTGCAAAATGCTTTTTTTCTAGTTTAATTTTTGTCTTGTTTCTAGTCCATATATATATAGTAATAGCTACATACAGTACATACAATGCAGTAACAGCTCTTGTCCAGCCTCTTAAGCCTTCACCCTTCTGTATTAGTCTGTCCACATAAAGCAACAAGCAGAAGACGCTCTACAGTTTGACAAATATTGCTGCTGTTAAACAACATACTGTACTTTAGAAGCTTTTTTAGTCAAGAATGTAATTGTTTAGATTGTAATGCAGTTTATTTTAAGGATAGTGTCTATTTTTAAATATTTATAATTTCTGAGAGACAGCGCATCGTCTTTGAGCAAAGACGGTTGACGATGTTCATCCACAAGATGTTGGCAGGCAGCATAATAAGCCCTAAAAAAAGCAGCGTAATTACAAACTACAGCTGATCAAATCATTATTAAACAGGTAAATGACTTTAAAAGTCGATCTCTCTCTTTTGGATGTTGTAGTGCTACATTTATTCCATAGTAATATTGTGATCTCCCGATTGCAACAGAGAAATACTGGGAAATCTCTGTAGACTGATGGCATTTCGTGCTGTTCAGCTTTATAATCTTACATATGTGCAAAATCACCTGTTTTGTCATCACCTCAGATATTACGCTAGAGAGTCATTCAAATACTAGCTCTAAAGTGACGTTGGTAAATTAGTAATGGTTTCATCTGTTCTAACGTCAGCTGCAGATGTGAATGAATGGTGGAAGAAAGTAGTTCCTCTTACAAAAGAGTTTTGAGATTCTCAGTGGCTCAGTATTTTCTTTATTATACACACGATTATGCCGTCGAACTGTAGCAGTGTGATGTGGCTGTACTGTATATTGTGTGTGTGTATGTATGTATGTATATATATATGTATATATATATGTATATATATATATATATATATATATATATATATATATATATATATATATATATATATATAGTATCATTATTGCATTTCATATAAAAAAGTGGTATCGCCGATCTTTACAGGCAGGAAAGTGGGATGATAGACAAGCATTTGAATTTTTTGTGCCATCTTGTGACTGAATGATACACAGGTTAGTGTATGCTCTATTCGGCTCTCTTTTTCTACAAGCTTTACATTTAAAGAGTTTAAAGAGAAATTTAAAGAGAAATACTGGGAAATATCTGTAGACTGATGGCATTTCATGCTGTTTAGCTTTATAATCTTACATATGTGCAAAATCACCTGTTTTGTCATCACCTCAGATATTACGCTAGAGAGTCATTCAAATACTAGCTCTAAAGTGACGTTGGTAAATTAGTAATGGTTTCTTCTGTTCTAACGTCAGCTGCAGATGTGAATGAATGGTGGAAGAAAGTAGTTCCTCTTACAAAAGAGTTTTGAGATTCTCAGTGGCTCAGTATTTTCTTTATTATACACACGATTATGCCGTCGAACTGTAGCAGTGTGATGTGGCTGTACTGTATATTGTGTGTGTGTATGTGTGTGTGTATGTATGTATGTATATATATATATATATATATATATATATATATATATATATATATATATATATATATATATATATATATATATATATATATATATAGTATCATTATTGCATTTCATATAAAAAAGTGGTATCGCCGATCTTTACAGGCAGGAAAGTGGGATGATAGACAAGCATTTGAATGTTTAGTGCCATCTTGTGACTGAATGATACACAGGTTAGTGTATGCTCTATTCGGCTCTCTTTTTCTACAAGCTTTACATTTAAAGAGTTAAGTATTACAGCTCTATTTTTGTTTCAAGCAGCCTTGTAATAAGCAGAAATAGTGCATATCTAGTTGGTTGTTTTCCTCCACTTCGCGTCACGCTGCTGATAAACCTCAGAATATATGCTGCAAAAATGTATGCTAACATATTATACTAAGAACTAATATCATGCTGAGGACACCTTTTTTGAAGTACAGATTCCCATTGCAATTATGGCATATATCTTCAAATACATTTCACATGTTTAAAAAACATCAGTTTATTATTTTGATACAAATACATTGGTAGATGTTTTCAAATAACATCAGTTTATTATTTAGATTTTTAAATATGACTTTTTATAATCTCTCTCACCTCATTTCTCAACCCTGACTCTCAAATCATAAAGCTTTGTATTTAGGTGATGGCCAGTATATCATTTATTTTATGCTATTTAGTGTTTTGATGCATTAAACCTATATAGTCTAAATGTGAATCATTTTGTATTATAGGTGTTTTTTAATATATTTTTACTTTCAGCCCAAACACATAATAGTTTTCGAGAATAAGGATTATAAAAACTAACCGTAAGCGGAGGTCAAGGAAAGCGCTGCTGCTGCACACGCACAGATGAGTAATGACTACACCAAAGCACCGTCTGATGGGGCAGCCGCTCTCTCTTTGACGTCACATTAACCTAAATAAGATGAGCGTGAGCAGAAGAGAAAGACGAGCGAAAGAGGATCTCTCCTGATTTGACGTCACCATTTACCGGGGTACAGGAGAGTGTGATGGATGAGAGAGAAATGCAGGTAATAGTGGGAGGGAAAGGGAATGAGTTGACGTGTGGCTTTGTCTGCAGCAGCAGAAGGCTGGTGAAATGGACTGTGATATTGGCTTTTAATTTTCCCTCTGCCTTCAGCTGAAAGAACAGAACAGACGAGACAAGCACTAGAGAAAGGAGGAGGGTGAGGGAATTCACATTTCTTTACTGACAAATAAAGCTTAATCACTGCTGTTGCACCTTGGAGTTTTTGAGTCCATTTTTGAATAATGAGGTCAGCTATTTGTGTTTAAAAACATTGTATAAATCTTTGTTTGGTGAATATTTGTGAGTTAAATAATTGCAATGAACAAGTTCACAAGAGTAACTGCCAGATTTTGCTTTGTTTTTGGTGTCGCGGTGGTCATGGTGAGGCGACAGGTTGGCTTAAACTTTTATGATGCCTCATCTTCTGACTCTCAGTATGTTCTATTGGGTGGAACAGATTTGATGTGTTCCCGCTGCTAGTATGCCTCACTCTCCCGCATATTTTGCAGAGCACCGAAAACTGTACGTTTGTTGGAACTTAAAAAGCCGAACCACTTCCACATCACAGCATTCGTCTTTCCTCTCTCATCAACTAATTCATCTGCATTCTTACTCTTGGAAGCTTGTTCATTCATATCTGTATTCAGGGCACTCATTTTGTAGCTAAAACCAACTGCTGAGAGCTGCCAGCGTGTCTGATGTACGTCATCATGCAAGTGACATCATGCTCTTTCTGACGGCTGAGCACTGAAAGACATTCAGTGACAAATAGGGATGTAACGGTATCAGAATTTCATGGTACGGTAATACCTCGGTATAAATGTCACGGTACGGTATTTATTGAATCATTCACAGGAAAAACAAAACTTATGAAAATACTCCAAAAAAGTGCCAAAAGTGTCAATGACATACAAATTAGCCATCTATCTGTAAGCTTTGAAACAGGAACTTCAATTTTATTAACTAAAAAATATTAAACCATGTAAAAAAAAAAGTTTCAATTTAGTATTGTTGAAAACTCATCACATTCAACATTTAATCACTCACTCACTCACTCACTTAGATAGAGATGGGTTTTAAGGAAAATTATCATATAACTATAATCTGGTTAAAGCTGTTATCTCTGGGTATTTACAATGTCCCCTGCAACAGAAAAAACCCCCTCTCATTTGGGACTGAGGTTTCTGGGAGCGAGATATGACTTGGCCCAGGTTGACAGCAGTGGGTACTGTTGTGCATTGTCTTTCCCCCACTTGAGAGGACAAACCATGAGTGAGATAGAGGTCTCTTTGCGGTACAAGTCAATGTCTGCATCAATCTGAACAGTGTGCTGTGTTTCTGCAGTCCCCATGACTGTTATTAGTCGTATTCCCCAACTTGCAGACACGTACACACATAGGGCTCAACCTGTGCAGTGCACATGCCCTTTTTAGTCTTGGATAGAAAATGCCCTTCACACACCCTCCGTCCCGTCCCGCCCTTCAGTAGGCGCGCGACAACACCGCTCTTGAGTATGCGCGCTCAACCCCCCCTCCCCGCTTTACAGTACGCGCGCGACAACACAGCTGATCAGAACGCGCGCGACAACACCGCTTTTCAGTACGCCCGGCGACAACACCCGCTTTAGGTTCGATCATTTCCAGCTCTTTTTCATCCCCGCTTCTAGCAGCACACTCCATTTCCACATTACTGGATCTGTAGCGACAACAGACCGCAAAGGATGATGGCCACGCCTGGGCTGATGGGAATTGTAGTTTCCGCTACCTCCCGTTCGCCTCATTCGCCTGAGCAAATTTTCTCAGAAGACCTATAGTTTTATCGAGTCATGCAACTACGGTAATATCGAAAAAAATTGCTATTGCGGTATGACGGTATTTATAATACCGTTACATCCCTAGTGACAAATGATACAATGTAGAAGATCTTATACATATAATAAAATATATGCAAATTTACATCGAAACACCAGAAATGAGGCTAAAAATCATATCACCGTTATTGAAAAAATAATCTATCACAATATATTTGGATATCGAATTATTATCCAGCCCTAACTCAAATCATCACAAATGGCTTTCTTGAACATGTCAATGAACTTACTATGATTCAGTGACCTCCACAGTCATCAGATCTCAATCCAACAGTGCACCTTTAGGATGTGGGGCAACTGGAGATTCACATCATCGATGTGCAGTCAACGAACTGTGTGATGCTATCATGTCAATAGACCAAAGTCTCTTGGAAATATTTCCAGCTCTTTGATTGAGCACCACAAAGGATTAAGGCAGTTTTAAAAGCAAAGACTGTACCTAACTATATGGCTGGTGACTGTATAACACATAGAGTTTTGTTCTTTAATATGCGTATCACATAATGAGACTACAAAGGTTGTCATCCTGTAATGTTCAGTTTCTAGGTCACTAAACAAATAAGCAAATTCTGCATAAAAGCATTCTGTCACAGTGTGTATGAGGAAAGCTAGGAATGCGCTAATAGAGCATGAAGCGGCATGTGACATTTGGCGATTCAGTGATTCAGACGTGGAATGTTCTGTTGTATTCAAACGCACAAATACAACCTCGGGATCTGAGCCCTTCACCTGTAATGACACAGCCAAGTCACCAGGGAGTCCGGCAAGCACTCCATCGTCATGGTAACAGGCTCGATGCTAAAAATAGTGTGGCTTTATGGCAATCACACGGCTCTTGGGGATCTCAGAGGGGTGGACGGGTCAGTCCACAGGGTGTTGGAGCTCCATGGCTGATTTCAGACACATGGAGAGAAACATAATAATAAAACATGAATATTCATTTTAATATTCAAGTTTTAAAAATATATATTTTTTAAGATAAAAGGGGTTTGTAGATTGATTTCCAATTTGAATCCCTTTCCGCAGCACTGGTCCTGATGGTATTTTTCCATAGGGAATTTAAAGAATAAAACTGTTAATAAAATCAAGCAGATAGTTATTATTATTATTATTTAGCTCCGCAGATTTTATTCACTGTAATGTTTACTTAATTTCTTTCTTAAAATATAATACTTGAATTGTTGTTTTTAAATGGCCTAAGCCTGGTTCCAACATTTAAAAACATATATTTGTAATGGATGAATTTGTGCTTATTAGACCAGTCAGATTTAGCCATTGTAAATGGTGACTGACCTTAAAAACAACCCTTAATTTTATTTTTATATATTGATTTTTTTTCATACTTATAAATTGTTTTATCTAAGCCAAACCAAGAATATTAGCTTAACCTAAAAAAAAAAATAAATAAATAATAATAATAACAATAAAAACTCTTCCAAGTACTTTTGTGCAGAAACTAAAGTAATTCCTCTTTTATTTTAATTTCCATAAGTGGCAATCATATACTTTCTTTAACTGAGTTAATTTTATTTTATTTTTCAGGGTTTTCACCTTTATTTTGGATAGAAAAGTAGAGAATTGACAGTAAAGCATTGGAAGCATTGAGAGGGGAAGGCTTGACAAAGGACAACGAGTCGGAATTGAACTCGGGTCGCCGTGAGCACCATGTCAACGCACTAACCACTACACCACTGGCGCCGACTAATTGAGTTAAATATATTCAGTTCTATAAACCATATGTAGTGCACATGTACAGAGGATAGATAGTCCAATGACAATCAATACAGAGAATCATCGGTTGACAGGAAATGTAACTAATGTATTTATACAATTATGGCCCGTTTTCAATGAGTGGTACAGTACGGTACAATACAGGTCAGTACTGGTCACCTTTATCAGGCTTGCGTTTCTAATAGTACCATTTTGGTGGGCATAGTGCATAGTAACAAAGTTGCAGTCAACATCATTCTGGCTGGAGGAAATGTCAAAGTAAAGCTGTATGGGTCGTTCACATATCATATAAGAATAACTTCTCATTAAACAAACGCCTAATACAGATAAATACTTGTGTATAGGTGTTCATTACTAACCTTTCTATGAACAGGATTTGATTATAACCGTACATCAATGATATGGTCAAATAGCCTATACTGTAGCGTCTGCGATTATATAAAATCAATAAATGCAACATATATAAACACACACAGACCCTCACAGTCTCCATTAGGTTACCAATTACAGAAAAAACAACACACAGCATACATTTAGTCCTTATTTGCTTCAAAAATGACACGCAACATATAGCTCACAGTACAAACATCTCATCTGTATCTTTAATCTTTTCTAGCACACGTAACCTCTGTTAGAAAATAATTCCATCATTCTGAGTTCATAATAGTCCAAAAGGTGATGATAATAGTTAAACGAGGCAGTTTGTTCATGTTTTAGGTTGCTGAAAGAATTATTTGCTCCTTTGTTTTTTTGTCTTCTCCTTTGTTTTACTGTGCTTCATTCTCACGTTTGTCCGTTTCTGAAAGGATCGGATGTCAGAAGCACTTCAATAATCATGCACACATTATTATGATCATATTATCTGTTATTTCAAATATAGATGCATGGCAAGGGCAAGCGAGAAAGTGAAACTGTTCGTGGTTTAGACGGGTAGATTCTGCTCTTCTTCCTGGATTTGTGGCTGTTTATCAGGATGACGACAAGGTTTGTTTAAACTCGAGTTGATCATGACTCATGATCATATGTATATTTTATTATGGTGTAATGTCTCGCCTGTGTAATTAAAAAATGCAGCTTCCTTTATTTCCATTCTCCTGGCGTGCCCGCTAGCCAGTGACATATCTCTGTAAAACAATAGCGTTTAGCTGCGCGTCTTGCTTCACCTTTTATTACCCTTTTGTTGTGCTAGGTACACTTCTGAAAGGGTATCCAAAAACTGGTATGGTACAGTTTGCTTTTTTATACCTTTTGACAGTGGAAATAAAATAAAAAGTGTATCGTACAACTAAGTTGAAACGGGCCATTAATACTGATTTAAAAATGCTTGTACTTCTAGCAATTCTAGTATAATTTTAGTACTCTGGTGCAGCCTACGTGTGGTCGCTTGCGCGCACCTCCCAAAAAATTTAACTACACCTCACAATGCTGCGTAGCGCAAGTTCTGTGATTGGTTGGCTTGGTAGCAATGACGAGTGTGGGCGGAGATGAGAGCTGGGCAAGCCCAATGCAGTGAGTGTTTACAAGTGTGGAGTCTCGTTAAGGAGCTCCGGATAGAGACTGTTGTTTTGTGTTTACCTTATGATTAGAGTTGTTGCATGTCTGCCGATTCCATCCTCAAAATGAGCGAGTTTGAGTCGCTTGTACATTAGGGTAGCGTTAAGAAATAACAAAATACCAGCAAAGAAAATCGACACAGAGAAGCATAAACACCTACTGCTTGCTAGCGTTTTGGAAGTGTTATTGCAGAGCAGCCCACGCAGCACGCTATAAATGCATGGCTACATGCAATACATGCACCGTGGGTCTTGCCAATCACTTGACGCAGAAGTATAAACCAGGCTTTAGTCCCATCTGAATAGGGCTTATTATAATGCTTACAGGAAGTGGGCAAAGCTACTTTTCCTGCCCTCTACACTCTCCAGCTATTTGATTGATGAAATTTTCTAAATAGCATCACGAGTAATCGAGTCTGTGCAAATGTTGCTTTTAAGCTGGGATATTTTAACAATAGGTTGAATGAATGTACACAGATTAGTTCAGCAAAGCATATACAGCTAATTACTGTAAGAGCTCGCAACACATCAGTCTTTTCATTTTTTTTAACAATGTCTCTATGGAGAAAATGAATGGAGCACTCACAATAACAAACAACAAATAAAAACCAAATTATTGATGCACATGTAAGCCTTGTAATAGTCATAATTTCATCATTTTTCCCATAGAAAATCTACTAACATACTGTAAATAGGCATCAGAATATGCAAATTCTTTTTATAAGCTTTGATTGAAGGATGATGCCAATAGCACAATTAAACCACCTACCAACAGGGTCCAACTGGGTCTTGCTAACCAGCCAAACCTTGACCTCATGTTCTAAACACCCAGCTCAGGAGTGTGGAGTGTGTTGAACAGTGCAGAGAGTGAGACACTGCAGTATGTGGCTCACATGCACAGATAGAAACCCATTTTACAGATAGGGCTCTTGGCAGCGTCCAGTGGGAAATCCGCACACTCCGTAGCGTAATAAATTACAAAACAAATTATCACAACTGAGGGTAAGCTGAATACAGCTGTCTTTTCCATTTTACTGATCTCTCCTTGGTTACAGCGGCTGCCGTGAAAAGTGCATCGTCAGTAGATGAGGCAGAAAGAAAGGCTAGTCAAGTTTGTATCAATCTGTTTTCTCTCTCACTTTCTTGTTTCACATTTTCCTGAAATTTCCGTTTAAAGTGTACATCAAATTGAACATTAAATATATTTGAAAACACAGGCATGAATTCATAGCCAGATAAGTTTTATAAAGTTTATTGGCTTTCATTCACTTAAGGAAGATATGACAAGTACTTATTTATATTTTAAACGCAGGGTCATACTGATAAGGTACCCCTATATACAATTCTGGAAAGCACCAAAAACGTCCCAAGATATTTACATTTTTGCAATTTTTGTTTTTACAAATCTAATAATAATAATTAATTATTATTAGTAATAATTCTGAATTCAACTGTTTATGTACTATATATATATATATATATATATATATATATATATATATATATATATATATATATATACACATATACATATATACACACACACACACACACACACACACACACACACACACTCACACACATATACAGTTGAAGTCAGAATTAGTAGCCCCCTGAATTATTAGCTCCACTGTTTATTTTTTCCCCCAATTTCTGTTTAATGGAGGGAAGATTGTTTCAGCACATTTCTAAACATAATAGTTTTAAAAAACTATTTCTAATAACTGATTTATTTTATCTTTGTCATGATGACAATAAATATTATTTTACTTGATATTTTTCAAGACACTTTTATACAGCTTAAAGTGACATTTAAAGGCTTAACTAGGTTAATAAGGTAAACTAGGCAGGTTAGGGTAATTAGGCAAGTTATTCTATAAAGATGGTTTGTTCTCTAGACTATCGAAAAAAATAGCTTGAAGGGGCTAACAATTTTGTCCCAAAAATAGTTATTAAAAAATTAAAAACTGCTTTTATTTTTACCGAAATAAAACAAATAAGACTTTTTCTAGAAGAAAAAAATATTATCAGACATACTGTGGAACTTTCCTTGGTCTGTCAAACATCATTTGGGAAATATTTAAAAAAGAAAAAAAAATCAAAAGGGGGCTAAAAATTCTGACTTTAACTGTATATATATATATATATATATATATATATATATATATATATATATATATATATATATATATATATATATATATATATATATATATATATATTGATAACTCAAATTTGGAACAGTTGAATTCTTAGTTTTCACTTTAGTCAGCATACTTCCTATACACTTTCTTTTATCTTGCACCAACCACCAGAGATCTCCTATTTTGACCTGTCTCATTCAGGTGAGAAGTGTTTTGGTGCTCATTTGTAACCTCTCTGTCAATGCCGTCTCTCTCTCTCTCTCTCTCTTTCTCACTGCCATCGTAGGAAATGATTGAGTGCATGTAGAATGCTGACATCAGATAACTCCTGCATTGGCAGTCCATGTGTGACTGCACTCTGCTCGACATTTGCATATCATTTGGAATTCAATAAACTAAATGGACCCGTGCCCACACTGACAATAAAAAGGCCTATAAATATTGTAATACTTCCAGTCATGACGGAAAGGTATGGCGATGGCTGGCAGGTCTGACTTCACTACCAAAGGTCCTTTAATTGTTTAATTGATTGGTTTTTTTGTGTGTGTGGTTATTTATCTCATCCACCCTGCTAGGAAGTGACATCAGTCTATTTCCTGCATTTTCTGTCCCTTTGTGACCTCAATCTCCAGTAGGATGACTTGGAGAAGGGATCAGAAGCTTCTCCCTTTGAGCTCAGCTTGAACTCCGAATCCATTTGTGCCAAAAATGATATTCAAACCAGCTTGCTTGTGCAGTCCTGCTACATTGAACAATAAATCACTCGCAGCGGTTGGCAGAGGTGCCACTCAAGAGCCAAGACGAATGATGCAAGACAGGCTCGAAATAAAAAGCGTCTGTTACCACGGTGTGTTTTAATTTCGCTATGATATCGCCGAGCTCTTCCCCTCTGTTGCTTCTACTCATGATTATTTTCCTGACAGGACGGAGCGTTTTCAATTACGACGTTCATGGCGTGCAACAGTGGGCCTGCGCCCCCACTAGCATTGCTTTTATTATTTGCTAACCTTTCTAATTTCACACTTGTTAAATTTTCATGTAAAAGCCCTTTTAAGAGAGAGGCTTCAAGAGAGCGTCATGTTTCAAATCTCTGGAGGGACTGAGTTTCTGGGCTCAGGATTTGCACTGGGATGAGTTTCAGGGTTTGAGGGTGAAGCAGGGTGCTGGCTTGAATCTGAGATAAATTGTAGCCCACTCTGAAACTCTGAACATGCATATTCATTGGTTTTAATACCACTTTTACAAATGTTTTACAATAGAAGTGAAGTCACTGGATTGTGGAATTTCATAAATTAAGGTATGGGAGTTATGCTTTGTCAAAATATAAATATAAAATATAGTTATATAACTTAGTAGCCAGATGAAAACTGAAAAGTTATATACTTTGTGTTTTAATTATATTAATTACATAATTAAATTCAAAACTCTAGCAACTCGTTTGACAGCGACATTAAACCGATTGCCTTCCTGAGCACTGGCTAAGCCAAAGTGATGCAAATGCTATGGGCAGGGTTTCAATAATTGTGTCTAAGGCCAAAAAAAATAAAAATAAAAATAAATAAATAAACTCTTTTGTTGATATAATAGTGTGGTCAGTGCCTGGGTAGGTTCTTTTACCTATCTACTTCATTTGCATGCTTCGCTAAGCCATATCCACCTTTAGCTACTGCCCCCTTTTAAAAACATACTATAGACAGGACTCGCAAACTCATTTTAGAGTACTCCTGTCACTGTAAGATACCCCTGTTGGCTTTTGTAGACTCATGGACTTCTTGAGGATGCTGTTTGATCGCAGATTAAACAACACACCTCAAAGAATTCTGCTTGTAACGAGTCTCCTGGTTTGGGTTCTCATTTTTTCAATATCCATAACCAAAATGTTGTGTAGTCTTTTGTCTAGACACACACTGGGTAATCTTTTACTTTCATAATATAGTCTTTTAGATGCATTCATAATGTCATTAGAGTGCATTTGTGCAAGAGAGAAAAAAAAAAAAGAAAAAAAATATAAATACCTGCACACATTTTCTTTCCTGGACCACCAACACCTCCAGCCTGGTCAAGAAGGCTCACCAGCGCCTATGTTTCTTAAGGCAACTTAAGAAGAACCAGCTTTCATCAGCTTTCTTGGCGCTTCAGGCTCCCCCGGACAAAAACCAGCAGACCCCCCCCCCCCCCCCCCCCCCCTTCAATACATCCCTCACTCTCCTCTAACTTACACTCCTCACAATCACTGCACTGTTTAACATTTGAACATTTTAAAATGCACATATTCATTGCACTGATTCACTTATTTGAACTATACATACCCACTGCACATGGACATCTGTAATTATGTGCACACCCCCTGCACATATACATTTATAATCATGTTTATCTATCTGCACAATTCTGATTATTAATAGCAACCTGTACATATGTTCATTTATTGTAAATCTATGTCCATAGCTAATACAACCTGTATATAATGTTCATAGTACATCCATTAGTAAATATCACCATGGTTTTTCTATAACTGCACTTTATAACTTGTACCTGTGTATTGCACTTGCTGGTTAGACCTACAGTATACTGCATTTCGTTGCCTTTGTACTTGTACATGTGTAATGACAATAAAGATACATCTAATCTAATCTAAAAAATAACTGAAAGCAAAAGATTTCCTCCAAGAAATCAACCAGTAGTGTTCTGATTGGTTGAATTCTACAGGTTTACTGAGAGATGGCTCTCACAATGCACAGATGTCTGGTCCAAAATGAAAGCTGGTGTGTTTACATTTTGACATCGATATCAACTAAATGCTAGATTCCAAAAAGGTTCTTAAAAACGAATGAATTGTTCCCTGAGGCAGCTTCTTGTTTCAAAATCATTTGCTGTTCCTAAGATTTGTTCAAAACAATTTTATTTTTTAAATTCAAAAACAACTAATCAATTTAAAAGACACCCAGGAGTTGTTTGAAGGACGTAGTTGATCCTAAATAGATGTCCATGGTTTATTGGTTGCATTGTTACTGCACTGTAAAAATTAAAAAAATATATATTTTAAAAGTCATTATTTACAACCTATTTTTCTTTAAAATTTTATCATGTTTTAAGTGATTTTAATTGATGTAAGCTAAGATATTGTGTACAATAAAAAATAAAATAAGGCAGCAAACTAATTAGAGTGTACGATGGCCACTAAAAATGATGCAACACAAAGTGCAATGTGATTGGTTCATTGTCTAGGAGCCATATGGATTTTTTGTCATCCTTTTCACGGGAAAAGTTTGAGATCTCCTAATTTAGACAATATTCATAAAATCATGCTACTGCCGCAGTGAAGGTTTCTTGAACTGGGTGCAAAGTCAGAACAGAATTGCGTCTGGGGATTTGGGATTTGGATGAAAACGAAGATAAGTTCGATGTAGAAGAAAGGTCTGGGGACATTATTATTCATATGGACAGTTTGATCATGATGGAACTCATAAAATTTTAACTCAATCCCCCAGTGGATATGCTTGGCTGGGTTTGATTAATCTGATGACTGGCTCAGAGATGGTGTGAGTCACCTGATTTCAAATTAAAACACAAACATGACCCACTCACTTCCTGTGTCAAAATGTGCGGGACAGAAACGTGCCTTTTCAGGATGAAAAATAACTGAGAAAGTGATTTATGTGTGCTGTATTTAAATTTAGACATATACAGTTGACGTCAGAATTATTAGCCCCCTCTGATTTTTTTTTTCTTTATTAAATATTTTCCTAATTTTGTTTAAAAGATTCAGGAAATGTTCACAGTATGTCTGATAATATTTTTTTTTTCTTCAAGACAATTTTCTTCAAGACAAAGTCTTATTTGTTTTATTTCGGCTAGAATAAAAACGTTTATTTATTTTTTTAAACACCATTTTAAGGTCAAAATTATTAGCCCCTTTAAGGTACTTTTTTTTCGATAGTCTACAGGACAAACCATCACTATACAATAACTTGCCTAATTACCCTATCCTGCAGAGTTAACCTAATTAACCTAGTTAAGCCTTTAAAAGTCACTTTTAGCTGTATAGAAGTGTCTTGATAAATATCTCGTCAAATATTATTTACTGACATCATGAAAAAGATAAAAGAAATCAGTTATTAGAAATGAGTTATTTACACTTATGTTTAGAAATGTGTTGGAAAAAAATCTCTTCATTAAACAGAAATTGAGGAAAAAATAAACAGTGGGGCTAATAATGAAGGAGGCTAATAATTGTGACTTCAATTTAGGGCTGTGCATTTAATCAAAAATCCGGTTTTGATTTCGATTTTGGCTTCTAATGATTATGAAAAACCATTAATTGATATAAACAATTATTCCATCATATACAACCCCCTTTCAAGTTGTACACATTTGTTGCTCTGCAAAGCTCAGCTCCACGTGAAAATGACTAAAAGCATGTACTGTAATGTAACTTGCAGCATGTGGTGTGCATCATTCATATTTTTAAAAGCACGAAAGAGCACATGTTCTGTGTGTGCGTGCCGCGCTTAGCCTAGGACAGGCTCGGAGAGGAGCAGAGCACACACATCTGACGCCATCTTAATGTCAGTGCTTTAATGGTCAAACAACAAAGGGAGAAAATCCCTCACTGCTCTTGGCTGAAGGACTTTAGCTAAAGTGTTTTTCTTACAGTGAAGATGCTTAAAGCACAGTTTAAACGTAACAGATTTAATAACTGATTTCTTTTATCTTTGCTATGATGACAGCACATTGTTTTATTAGATATTTTTCAAGAAACTAGTATTCAGCTTAAAGTGACATTCAAAGGCTTAATTAATGTAATTAGGCAAGTCATTGTATATTAGTAGTTTCTTCTGCAGACAATCAAAATATATATATTTCTTAAAGGGGCTAATAATATTGAGCCATTACATAGGTTTCAAAATATTTAAACCTGCTTTTATTCTTTGTGAAATAAAACATAAGCCTTTTTCCAAAAGAAAAAAATATATCATAGGAAATACTGTGAAAAATTCCTTTGTTAAATATCATTTGATAAATAATTATTTATAAATAAAATTCACAGAAGGCCAAATAATTTTGACTTCTACTGATAATCGTTTTGAATAATCGTGATTACAGTTCTGACCAAAATAATCGTGATTATGATTTTTCCCATAATTGAGCAGCCCTGCTTCTACTGTATGTAGTATATAGTAGTCAAGACAAGATTGAGTGTTGTTCAGTAGTTTAAGGACAACTCTGATAAAAAGTTTTTATCCTCTTACAAATATTTATTACTGTATGTATATCCAGGCTGATCTAGTTTCCAGGAGGAAACTAAAGTATTTTACAATTTGTCAGTTTGGCTAATTCAAACAAATTTGTATGAGTTTGGTACGATTTTAAAAAGGAGGTGTGGCCCCCAACCTCACCCCAAAACCAAACCGTAAGTGGAGCAAATTGTACTAAATTTTACGAATTCATACAAATTAGCCACTTAATCAAAAACTTATGAATTGCCATTAGATTGCATTGGTATATCAGTCTATTTATCTAGTCATACTGATTTAGTTGTCCAGTTGTAACTGTGGGTAGCATTGCTCAGACATGTTTATTAGAAAAAATAGTTTGAGCTTATAATAAAACTTGTGATGTTTGATTCCAGGCTTTGGTGTCTTGGCAAAATCTGAGCACAGCTTGTGCTAACAGCTCTTCTGAAGCTTCAGAGGACATATGAGGTTACTACAAAGTTTTCTCAAGGGGGAGAAGAAAGAAAATCTGAGAAGCAGAAGCTTTAAGCTCAGAGTCCATTTGATCTCTGGCTAAACGGTGTCAAGTAGAACCTGTCAAATAAAATCAGATTTTTAGCTTTATCTACCTATGTATTGTCTAGTCAAGTCACTCAGTGTGTTTTTTCTATAATTTTTCAACCGCTTTCTAGTTGTCTAGATGTTTTACTTCACATATAATATTAACCCTTATAAGTATTCTTTGCATTTTTGATGTTCAAAAGAGATCATAATTAAAATCATCTCATCATTTATTGTCCCTTGTGTGGTTTTAAACCTTTTGACTCTATTTTAATGATCTAGACCTAAAGTCTGAAGCGCAGGGTGCAAAAACATTCAGGGCGTGTATGAATCCACTTTTTTCTATTTTTTGGATGAAAAAATTTGCTTTTTGCCCTGGCGCATGGTCTAACATTTGTGCTTATTCTCTTTTATCATGGATGTGTTTTGAGCATAACATGCATTCAACCAATCAGAGTCCTATCTCCCATTCCCTTTAAGAGTCAGCTGCGTTGCGCCATGGTGCACTTTCTGTTTACAAGGCAGACTGTGTAAGTGGAAAAACTGAACACTTTATTTGCAAGAAAACAGTTAACCAGACATTTGCAGCATAAGGATAAAGAATAAGCCTCCTCCATTTGGCCTCTTTACTTTTCCTTTTTACTTGGAAACTTTACTTTTAATTTTACATGGTGGGAACTCACTCCACGTAGGACATCCCTTAGCCTATATATTTAATTTTGTTTAAACGCAAGGATTTGTTTCACAACAATTTCAAATTTCAGTTCTAATTTTACAGCAAATCAATAAATTAACAATAAGAACGAAGTGTGGTCAAAAAACTGAGTTATATCCAAACACATGTCCTATTCTTATGCCTCATATGGTGATGGATACGTCTTCAAAACTAGACAGATGAGCAAATCTAAGCTTGCTTTTTTTTCATTAAAACAAATGTAAATATGCATATTGAAAACAATAATTTTAATAATAATAACACTATACAAAAATAAACACATTGTCATGAATAAACTGAAAAAAGACCCCTGCATGGAGGCAGTAGTTTTTATATTTATGTAGACAATAATTTTTTTGTAAAATTTTAATTCTTAATTTATTTATTTTGTTTTCATATGTAAAGATATTTGTGTACTGCTGTACATCCTGTGTATATTGACTTGCACAGGAGCATAACTAACAAGTTCTGCGCTGGCCTTTTTTTCTATTTTTGTTCCTCAAAAAAAGCAACGTGCCAACAATATGCTTAACACACCTTCTTTTTAGACCAGAACACCCATGAGTCCACAAAATGGCGAAAAATAGAATTGCTATTTAAACAACGTGGCAAAAAATGTGAAAATTAGGGTTGCTCTGGTTTAAAAATAGCAACAAATCACGACATACACATCTTGTGCCCTATTGCGCCAGGTATGTGATAGGGCCCCTAGAGTTTTTTTCTTATTTTGAACATAGTTGAATAAGATATTTGGAAGTACTGTATGCTGGTTGATGGCACCCATTGACTTCTATTGTAAAAAAAAAAAAAAAATACTATGGAAGTCAATGGGTGCCAGCAACCAGCATTTTTCAAAATCATGTATATTCGAACAGAAAAAAAGAAAAATCCATAAAATATAAAAGACATAATTTTCTATTTTTTATTTAACTATTGTTTTTTTGAGCTGTTTCTCTCATAGGGACTGTTGTCTAGTCAAAGTAGTATAGATGATTTCAGATTTTTTTTCTATTCAAATAGAGACATTTGGTCCCCACAGTGTAGGTAACCCATTCCAACACTCTCTTCTTCTCTTCATGTTCACCATGTCCCTCTCTCTTTCTGCGGCGGCTGCATTGATTTGATACACCTTGCAGGGGTTTTACCACCTTCTGCACTGCAGTGCTGCCTGGATCTGTGTTCAGTGCATTCTGAAAACTCACTAACAATGTTAACATGTTTTCGGCACAATTCATTCTAATGTACACACGACATCAAATGCAATATTAGTGTTGCACAAGAAAATGGCTTGTGGGACTGGAAAAAAGTTTTGATTTTAGTCCAGTATTAATTTATAATCAATATTAGCAACCATGTTCTTTAATATTTCATTTAGAATGTGTAATTATATAATGTATTTATATTTAAATATAAAATCTGGCTGTCTGTGAGTATAAGACATCACCTTTTGGTGTCTGCATCATTTTAATGTAGGCACGCATCATATTAATTGTCTTCTTTGTTGTTTTGATTAACGTTTGTTGACATAAAATGTTAAAATATGGACCAAATAGTGTTCCATCTTTATCCAGATCAACAGGTATGTAAGATTTTTGTAAGAATGGAAGAGAAATGAACACTGTTTTGTAATATTATAAATGATTAAACTTTTGTCCTGATAAACAGGTCAAACTAAGTAAAGTTTCATAAACTAATTTCAAGAGGAGCACATAATATGATTGAGCATGACTGGCTGCTATTCTGTAATCAGTAATAATCCAATCAGAATGATCCTAGCTTACAATAATAGTTTTTTTTTTCCCTACAGCTCTATCTTCATTTTTAAGGAATCCCCACTTCCACCCCATCTCCTCCTTTTATTCCCTTTTCTAAGGGGAGCTCTTGAGACCTACCTGTTCTTGGATCCCCTTAAATGCTAAGTGACTGGGCAGGAGCCTTGGGCTTAAGTATCTCCGAGCTCAGGGTTCTGTCCTGGGACAGCATGTCAAACCTGCTTTTAACGCTAAACATATCTAAGTGGGAACTCTTGATATCGTTTCAAGTGTTACTTTTCACGTATGTTTTGTGGTATTTTGTTGTTTTCTGTTTTGCGCTCTTCTCTCTCTCTCTCTTGTTGTGGATCCTGTCCTGTTTCAGGCTTGCTACCATTGGTCGAGTGAGCTGTCAATCACCTTCGTCACTCAATCGGCGCGCCAATAAGGATTGGGTCCGCGCAGTATAAAAAACGTGTGCTTGCGCTATTCTGTAGGAGCGCTTGGCTTGCCAGTATCCTCACTTGTGTCGGACGGACTGTTAACTTGTTTGTTTCGCTTGGTTCGTTTGCAAGTGCTGTGTTCTAGTTTTCTCTTTGTTGATATTGATTTATCAGTTAAACTTGTGCTGCTCATGTTGATGTATAGTGAGAATTTGAACGATCTTTATGAGAATTAGATTATCTGAGATCTTGTTTTGCTAATGGCTAACAGTGTGTACTTTACGAGAATTCTAGTATTGCGAGCAGCTTAGTATAATTTTGTATTAGTTAGTTAATGAAGGCGTTGCCACATGTGTAATTATGTTTGTGAGTTATGAAGTTTAGTTAAGCTACGTGCTGAAGATTACGGTTTTGTTTCTGCATTTTTCTTTGATCAGTCAGTTTAGTGGGTTGGGGTTTAGTTAGATCGTTTTGTTATATTTATTTCTTTGTTTTGGCAACACTCCTATTTTCTTTATTTAATTTGATTATTTAAAATTACATCATCCATCTCATATTCATTGTTTGACATTATCCATTAATAAATACTTACGTTTTGTTTCACTTATCAAGCGTTTGTGTCTTCTCCTCCTTCACCCAGCATCAATAGACTCACTGATTGTTACGTTTCATCCATTTAATTATTTAACATCATAAACACGTAACAGATAGTGACAGGTTATAATGTTTTAAAATGACAGGTAACTATTATTTTGGGTGTTAAAATAATTATTTTAAATGGCATAAATTGATTCTTGATATAAATACTGACAAGATTACTTTTTGTATAAATCGTCACACACTGCCCAATCCAGGATGAGCCCCCAGTTTAATGTTACTGCTCACTCAAGAAGAAGCAAAAGTGTTAAGATGGACACATGAATATTAACAACAGCTGCTTTTAGTCATATTTATTGTAGGAGTTTAGCCCACATAACATCGGAGATGTGCATACTGCAACAAAAAACACCACCAACCCTTAAAAAAAAACAACAACACTTAAATAGCCTAACAAAAATAAAATACAAGTCTTTGCTGAGTCCCTGTCTAAGCCTATCAAACAGTAATATATTTAGTAAATGATGACAAATTACCTGTTTTTACCAAATAAATAGCAGCAATAATAATAAAGAATGATCTCAAATGAAAACTGAAGTATCCCTTTAGCTTTAATACCAACAATGGTATTTAATCACAAAATATTGTTAGAGAGGCATCAAGAACACCACGAGTAATGAGTAAGTCTCTTGACTGAATCTAAAACAGCAACTAGTAATATCATTTAAAGTACTCTTCTGTTGGCATGGGTGTCTTTTAAGAGATGCAAATCTGTGGTATCAGCCAATCTGCTTCTCTAGTGAATTAAGGGTGGGTATGAGCAACAGAGAGAGAATGTGACACGAGAGAGAGAGAGAGAGAGAGAGAGAGAGAGAGAGAGAGAGAGAGAGAGAGAGAGAGAGAGGAATGCTCACAGACACAACTCAAGAATAAAATAACAATTCACAGGACGTAATGCTCTCTTATGTAAATCACAACAAAGTATGTATTATATTATTAATAAATAAGAAATAAATATAAAGGACATATTCTAATGATTTGTTTTACATAACATCAATTAATTAAATATTCAAAAGATATTATGCATATTATTCATATTCTGTCTACTGAGGGTGAGATATTTGTCAATATATTCCTATAGGATATAATACTGCATGCATGTGTGTGTGTGTGTGTGTGTGTGTGTGTGTGTGTGTTTGTGTTTGTGTGTGTGTTTGTGTTTGTGTGTGTGTGTGTGTGTGTGTGTGTGTGTGTGTGTGTGTGTGTGTGTGTGTGTGTGTGTGTGTGTGTGTGTGTGTGTGTGTGTGTATGTGCGCGAGTGATTCTGTCTTTCCCTCTGAATACAAAGTGAGCTGAATCCTCTGGTTGTGAATGCCAGTCATCTGTCAGGTGTGGAAACGAGAAACCGCAGGAGTGTATGTGAGCCTTCACTCCTGTTTTGATCCACTTCCCCCGCAGCAGACAGACCTCAATATGTGTGTGTACAGATGTAGTGTGTATTTATGTCACCCCATTTTTTCATCCAAACATCATTCTTTTTTTTTTTTTTTTTACAGTATTTGTGCACAAAACTCTACTGCTTTAGTATCATACAACATTGAAGAGCATGTTCTTCAACTGCTAATTGCAGTAAATTTGCCATTTTAATGCCTGACAACCTATTGTAAAACATAATGTGTGTCATTTCCCCCCCACCCATCTCCGCCAGTTGTGAAGCTATATTCCTGGAGCAGCTCATTTATGTGAGCACACTGTTCTCGTTTGTTGAAGAAGGGCACGTTCTTTGTACAGATCTTCAGACTGATCGCAGTGTGTTATGAATCTGTGGTTCCGCGCTGTCGGCTGTGTCAGACCTCATGTTATTCATATTTGCTACTTTCTCTCTCTCTCACATTCTCTCTCTCTCTCTGTTCTTCCCTTTTTTCATTTTTTATCAAATAAAATCAAAACACTGAGGGTGTGTTTGCTGTCTGTCTATCATATTTAATGTAGTCAGGTCGTTCAAGTGTTCTTTATGCTATGGAAATATTGTGTAAATTCTATGGACTAATCTGAAAGCTGTGAACCCTCGACTGCTTCACTGAGTCTGCATTTTTTACTTTACTGTAGACTATAAACCTGTCTGAAATCCCCTACTGTAGTATAAAATATATATTTTATTTGATTGAATTATGGAGTTCATGAAATGGCTGCAATAAAATGTTATTCTTTAAATAAAATAGCTATGCTGATCACTGCTACATTTATTAGATAAAAAAGGCAATAGATAGACTGTAGCTAGGCAATTTTAATGGTTACCTGGTCTAGAAAGAGCCTACTATAACCTTTAATCGCATACCATTCTGCCATCCTTCAGTATTCACAATGAACTGTGGTCTCAGGCTGGCTTTCTATTCATTCTTTCATGTTCCTTTAGCTTAGTCCCTTTATAACTCAGGGATTACCACAGCGGAATGAACTGCCATTTTATCCAGCACAGCGGATGCCGTTCCAGCTACTGGGAAACATTTATACACACTTTTTTAAACACATACACTATACAGCCAATTTTGTTTACCCAATTCACTTATAGCACGTCTTTAAAGGGCCATGAAACCCCCTCGTTTCAGCAGGGTGTTTTCACACCTCTACTTTGGAAAAAGTCAGAAAAGTGGGCGTGTCCAGCTCTGTTTAGGGGGGAGTGTCGGAGGAACTAAAGTGGGATGGTGTGGGAGTGTCTATTTGGGCACGCGCGAGTTTCAGTCAAAATACACACACATGAGAAAGTGATGGTGTTTAACCTACATGGACATCTGTAGTCGAATTATTTGCCAAATTATTAAATGTTGGTCTTTAAATGCAGTTTGGCTCTTTCATTCAGGGAATTCATTCATGCCCCTCGCGACAAACAAGATATTTGATTCGAGGATCTGCTCTAAGCGTGTATTTTTCATGCAATGTTTGATACCGCACGGCGAATGAGAGAAAAAAAACTCTGCACCTCTCCAGGAAACTTAGATGCACACGGCAGGTAGCGTCAGAAAGCCGCGTGTGTTATTCCGGTCACAAAATGCGGTGCTATGTTTGCACTCAGTGCAATAGTTAACTTAATTCGATACGAACAAACTGAATAAACAAAGAGCACTGGTCGCTCACTTACCAAATCTGTAGACACAGGACAATCACCAGCAACTAGAGCCGCGTCTTTATGAAGAGAAGACTAACGTTACCAGCGAATCCGGCGTTTGCAGATGAGAACAGCTCTCAGGTAAACAATGTTCCTCCTTAGACACGTAAGTTATTGTTGTCGAGCGTCGCGTACACTGTTAATCCACATGTGATCCAGATGAGCTCTCACAGAGAGAAAATGAAAACGAAACTTAACGGCAGCAAACTATAAAAGCAACACTTCACGCTTGTTTTGCCAACACAACGTGGCGTCTCTGTGGCGTAAACACGGTGACACTAATGAATATTAATGAAGTTGCACAATAGAGCGCGCTGATTGGTTTGAACCAAGCCTTACTCATGCATTAATGCATCACACTGTAAGACGTAATTAGACACACTCTGGCACAGACGTCCAGTCTGCACGCTGGAATACAACGCTATTATGTCATGGCCGTGACGCAGCTTCAAAAATTCGTTTCAAACAGGAAGTACGAATTTGCTTGAAATAACGTAAATACTGTACAACCAATTTACACTTTTTAGTGAAATATAGGTGTCCTAATAGTGTTTTTAGCAGTGTGGGACACATATACGACTCTCAACAGCTCAAAAAATGTGTTTTGGTGTTTTGTGACCCTTTAAACTGTGGAACCAGGAGAACCAAAAGGAAACATACACAAACACGGGTAGATTATGCAAACTCCACACAGAAATGCCTACTGACCTAGCCGGGTCTTGTGACCTTCTTGCTTTGTGGCAACAGTGCTAACCACTGAGCCACCGTATTGCTCAGGCTGGCTTTCTATGAAAAAACAAAACAAAACACAGAAGTATAACTAGTTAGACAAGAGCTAGACAAAATACGAAACCCAGAGATAATAAAGGCCACTCACTCAGTTTCAGTTATGATGGCTGCATTAAATCTCCTACATTTTCAACCTGCATATGGAACACAACTCATAGATGATAAATAAATAAATAAATAAATAAATCCCACTGTTTATTTATAGAAAAGTTTTAAGATTTTTTTGTATTTGCTATTGTTGACCTTAGAAAGATTGCATCAACCACAGGCTCACTACATCTGCTTTAAAAAAAGCACTGTTGACCATGGTGTCATGTTTTGTATATTTTTTCCTGTGAAGTGTTGCCATATCCACTCATTGTAAGCAGTGCTTGTCAAACAACTTTAGGCTTAAACAGTTTAGTTAACATTGCCAACAACTGCAGGTCATTATTTTTCACTATGTGGATTATTTCCAAGATAAATAATTTGGCTTTATGTTTATTATTAGCTCATTATTTATTTTGTGTGGCAGGATCTGACAACACTAGATCAAGTCATCAAGATGTGCAAAATGTCCTATTTCTTGCTCCACCGTTGCAGAAAAGATTCTAAGAGTTTAGTATGCATTTAAAAATGTTGTTCTGATTCTTGAATCTGATTGACTGAGAGCATTTTACTGTGGTGTGATATGTGATTTATAGAGATGATGACGTGAGCTTTCTTCCTACTACCTTAACTGTGTATGCCTTCAAAAGCAGCATTACCACAGACATTATTCTTAAATCTAATGTATGTCTCTTTAGTGGTTGAACATGAAATACACATATTTTTTTAGGGGGTGTATCTGGTCACATTTGTTTTCAATCATCTGTTTTTGTGTTCTTTTTTACTAATGTTTATATATATTTTTTTTAATTGTTGAATATTTATTTTTTCACAAAATTAATTTCATTTAAATATGAGTAGTATTTAACGGAAGTATTTTGTTTTGCAAAATGTCTGTGTTTGTAGTGGTGAATGACTGGTTGTGCCTTCAGAAAATGCTAAAAATAGTATGGATAAAATAAAGGAGAAATTTAAAAATTGTGTCCTCATTTCTCCCACTTTTTTAACCATTGGTTTTTAGGTTCTACCAGAAAGACCAGGGAGATAAATATCATATTGAATGTCATTTTTTTGGTAACACTTTATTTTCATGGTTCATTTAAGTATTAGTAGACGTTCTGCCTAATATCTAATGATATGCGTTTTTAACAGACATTTAACTAAGTACATGTCAACTTACACTAAACCTAACCCTATTCCCAAACTAACAGTCTACTTATAATCTAATGAGAATTAGTTTCAATATAACTTAAATTTAACAAACATACCATTAAAATAAAGTGTGACCCATTTATTTGATGAGTATTATTTGACAAAATTATCATTTAACAAAACATAGGATTTCTTTGGCTTCATGAGGCCCCATCTGTAGCTTGAATTGGAAGCTTTTAGATTTAGCTATGACTGCTGTAAACAAAGGCAGGGGCGGAGCCTACCCCCCTGTACAGGGCCAACCTGGTGCTGGTGGTGGCGAGGATAGTAGGTAAACATCTGCATCGGTACCTGCAAACGAATGAATGAAGTGAATAAGCAGCTTATATATTCCTTGTGTCTCTTCGCTATTGGTTGGAACTAAATGTAAGGACTGATATTAGGTATTCCTGTTAGAACTAACGCTAAAAGCTACATTTCTTTGCACAGAAGGGTATTTGATAACATTCAATGGTTGTTCTTTTTTATTTACACACTTTATTCATATCTCGTCTATCTGTTGTATAACCTCATTATTGGTCATAGTCATGTGATATGGCTCTGTACACCGTAAAACCCAACAGTCAATTTTATCAAATGAAATGAGTGTAGTTAAATCAAAATTTACTGAAAGTTAATTCTACTCGTTTGAAAATAGTTTTGAACTCAGTGTTGAAGGTAATGAGTTAATTAAATACCTCATTACTTCAACTTAAATGGAGCAAAATCAGTACTTATATTGATTATTTTTTTTTTTACTTAAATAGTTTGTAATCGGTTTCTTCAAATGGTTTGAGTTGCCTTAATTTATTGAGTTTTATAGTACTCAGTGGTTTGAGTTCTCCATTTATCAGGTTTTACTGTGCTAAAATTGTTTTGTTTACTCAAATGGATTAAGTTCACAGTACTTATGAGGATTAGATTAGTTTTTGAACTTAATGGTTTGTTGCAATCGGTTTCCTCAAACTATTTGAGTTACCCAAACTTTTTGGGTTTTACAGTGTAGAAATGCACCTATGATTACCTACTTAATACAATAAAAGTGTTGATATTGAATAATTTAAATATAAATTTTAAGAAATATATTTTTGTTTTGCGTTTATTTTGATATTAAAGTTTGATAAACATTTACCATTTCTTGTCTACTCCTTCCATTAATGCTAGTAAAAAAGGTCTGAATGAGCTTGCTGATACTTTTATTTCAGTATGTTTATGTATTTTCAACTGGAATTAAATATTGAGTAGGGGCAGGGCTTTCTTTTCGCCCATTATCCTCTCACAAACTAACTGTAGGAGGGGTGTGGTTACGAATGTTGTGGCTGAAGCAACAAACTGACATGTAACATTTCTATTTGCTATGTGCAATACAGTAAATAAACACAAAATTGCATTGAACTCAAAACTTGGAGGCCAATGGTCAGACTTTGACTGAATATTACCAAAAATATTTTTTCAGTGAATTAACTTGTATTAATCGTTTACTTAAAGAATAACAATGTGCGCTTGCAAACTATACGTTGCAAATTTAGATTCAACACGGACTTTAACTTTGTCACAAATCACCTCAACAACTGTATATGCACATGGCCATTAGAGAAAAAAAAAAAAAAAAAAAACATCCAGATACAATACATGGCTCATAAATATCTCATTCCCTCTGACATACACAGATTTGGTGTTTTCGCATTGGTGGGAGGGAAAGGTGGACTAGTAAGTGTTCGAGGGGAAGAAATAGAAGTCTAGCGAGAAGAGAAGGACAGATTATAATGACTTGAGGAAAATGGAATGTAATTCTGTCCTGCAATGAAGTGTGCTGTCAGCTTTATGACAAAGGCTACATCCTCTCCTTTTCATATCCTCTTCACTCTCTTCTGCCCTCTCCTCTTCTCATCGCCAAATCTTTCTCCTCTTCATTTTCTTTCTCCTCCTCACCCATTCACCCCCTCTTTTGCTTTCTCGATTGGCTTATTGAGGTTGTACAGCAGCACCCGATGGCATTTTAGATTCTCCTTTATTCTTGAGCTACTTGTCAGCTCACTTTATATGTGTATAAGTGTGTGCGCGTGTGCGTGTGTGTTGACTATTAAACTAGCCACTAGAGAATGACATTTACTGCAAATGAACTGTTCCTCTGACACATGTCGTTGTTTAATGAACTGGGGATATGTATTGACATAGAGGCTTAGTCTTTAGCTCTGTGTATCTATGTGTGTCTATGTGTGTGTGTGTCTGTGGGAGTTGAAATGACACTTTATCTTCTGTATTTATGTCTGTGCGTCTGTAGTCTATTAAAACCGTGATTTGAGAAGGTAGGATGGGTTTCTGTTTGTTTATATTGTAGTACTGTAGGGGTGCATGATAAGTAAAACTGCATTTATTCAAATTATAAAAGAGTGTGTGTGAGATTGTGCATGTTTTTTTTTTTAATGTAAATGGTCAGAAGTATGTATATATATATATATATATATATATATATATATATATATATATATATATATATATATATATATATATATATATATATATATATATATGATATGTGTAGGGAATACAACAGTTTGCACATGTGCCTCCCACTTGTTAAGGGTCCAAAAGTAATCAGACAATAGGTTTTTAAGCTGTTTCATGGCCCTGTGTGTGTTATTCCCTCATTATTTCAATTACAATGAGCAGATAAAAGGTCCAGAGTTCATTTCAAGTGTGTTATTTGCATTTGCAGTCTGTTACTGTCAACTCTCAAGATGAGATCCAGAAAGCTGTCGCTATAAGTCAAACAAGCCATCTTTATGCTGGATGACACAAAACAAACCCATCAGAGAGATATCAAAAACATCAGGTGTGGACAAAACAACATTATTGGGACATTATTAAAAAAAAGAAAAGAAAAAAAAAACACACCAGTGATCACAGGAACACCAAAAAGATCCAGGAGATCATGGAAACAACTGTGGTGGACAACCAAAGAATTCTTGTCCTGGTGAGGAAGTTGGCCAGATCATAAACACTCTCCGAGAGTTAAGTAGATAGTGTCAACAATCAAGAGTAGACTAAACCAAAGTGAATACAGAGTGTTAACCACAAGATGTAAACCATTGGTGAGACAGGAAGGCCATATTAGAATTCTAAAAAGCCTTTACAGCACTGAAACAACACACATATATATATATATATATATATATATATATATATATATATATATATATATATATATATATATATATATATATATATATATATGTGTAATAAAAAATTAAATATGTCTTTTGTGCTTTAAGCAATATCCACCGCAATGAGTGGTGGTGCAAAGAACAATCGCTTTTCTATTGTCAGGTCAGTGCAAGCAAACGCCTCCCAAATAAAATAACCTGCCCAGGGATGCGTTTCCGAAAACCATTAACAGCCAAAAAATGTTGCAAGTTTTGTCATTATAAACATAGTTTGTTGATTTTGTGTTTCCCAAATGCATTGTTCCAATGAACTATAGCAAATTGTGTCGCAAACTTGTATGTTAGCAACTATTTTTCTAGAACTGTAGTTGGAATCATGGTTCCTGGTTGTGTTCTATTCGCAGTTATACCCTATTCCTTTTGAACGTTCCAACGTTTAAACTAGGAATGGTTTAAAAAAACGAATAAATCATTAAAGTAAACTTTTTTATGTGTAATTTGCTTTTCAATGCATTTTTTACAATTCAGTTTTCCACGCAAAATAACGCAGAATGTATGACGCATTTGCAAATGTGTCGAATTTGCCTCAATCATTGGTCACATTTTATTTTGATGGTCCGTTTGTAGAATTTAAGTTACATTGCATCTACATACTAACTAATTCTCATTTGATTTTAAGTAGACTGTAAGGTTGGGGTTAGGGGTGCGGTTGGGTTTAGTGTAAGCTGACATGTCTTGCAAAGTTAAATGTCTGTTGAAGGAGCATATCAACAGAATTTGAGCAGACATTCAAACTCAAATGGACCAATCGTTACCTAATCGTTTCCTAAGTATAAGTTCAAACAAATTAACTGTTGGTGGACAAACATCCTGCGTGTTTGCTATAGTGAATTATGTGGTGCTTCCTATTTGGTGTAAATAGACATTACAGCAATCAATGCATGATGCAGTGATGTAACTTCAGTACCAGTTTTAAACGGGTTATCACTGTCGTCTAACCGCAAAAAGGGGTCCCAGCGTCCCAACTGGCATTTATGTGGTGAGTTTGTACTGTATGTTCTCCATGTTCACATAGGTTTCCTATGCGTGTTTTGGTTTCCCCCATAGTCAAAAGCCAAAGATATGTGGTGTAGGTGAATTGAGTAAACTAAATTGGCCATGGTGTATGAGTATGTGTATAAATGAGAGACTGTATGGGTGTTTCCCAGTGCTGGGTTGTGGTTGGAAGGGCATCCGCTGTATGAAACATACGCCAGAGTAATTGTCAGTTCTTTTTGCTGTGGCGACCTTTTCACTGTAGTCCTATATGGATTGATCTAATTATCAGTTTTCATCTAAATACACAAAGTAATAATGTGATTTATGTGTCCCTGTGCGTAGTAACACATTTGGCGGCAAACAAACACTGTAATTGCTGAGGTGGAGGTTTGAAAGTGAACTTTATTTTAGTCTCTTTTTTCCCCCTTCGTTTTGGGAGTTTTAATTATATTTTTTTATCTTTTCTCAGAGGCTGCAAGTGTCTGTTCTCCATATTAAAAGATCTTTTAATGGCCATCTGTGGTAATGCAATCATCCAAACACAAACTGTGCCAATTTCGGCAACTTTTTTCCTCCTTTGCTTTCAAAGTGCTCCTGGCTCTGTGCCGTCTGCACTTTACATGACAGAGACTCATTATTGTTGATTGGACTGATGTGCATGTTGAACGCAAGATTTGTGACAATTAGGGATACTAATGAACATGCAGAATTTCTCTTTTATGCTCACACTCGCTTCCTTTAGGACTCTGTAATGTTATCACAACACAGGAGATGATTATTTTTGAATGCAGAGCTCTTTTGCTTAGTCTGCAAGTTCTTTAATTTAAACAGTCAATGTGACTCATTGTGCATCACATTTGTAATATGCTTTTTATGTTTCCATCATAATCCATACAATATTGACTGTAATAGATTGCCTAATATACTGTACTATATGGAGCTCATAGTTAGAAATTATTAATCAATGATTTTTTATTTTTATTTTTTCATTTTATTTATCAGGATCTCCATTAGCCACTACCAAGGTAGTGGCTATTCTTCCTGGGGTCCATCGAACATAACAAAAAATTAAATTCATACATAACATCCAGATCAACAATCTACTTAATATTGTTACATGATCTATTTCTTAAATTATTTTTTTAAACCTCATTTAACTTGTTACAAATCATGTAATGTCTGATGGCAATTCATTCCATGTTTTCATTCCTCTATACATTACAGTCCGTTGCTTTGCATTAGGTTTTGAAATGGGAAGCAAAAAATTTCCTTTTGATGCCTGCCTGGTGTTAAAATGATGACTAACATTACTATACAAAAGTTGACAGTACAATACACTTGGAACTCTTGACACAGAAATATTTCTTATAAAACACAGCAGAGAAACAATTACCGTATCTTTAACCAATAACCAACTTAAAGTTTTATGCAATTGCATAATATTAACTCTTCTACTGCAGTGTAAAATTAATCGTGCAGCTTTATTCAGGACGAACTGTAATTTATCTAAGTCTTTACTTGATGCTCTCCACTATACAATTGGACAATAATCTAGATAACAAAGAACAATTGCCTAAACGATTTGAGAGATACAGTACTGTGTTAAATATTTTTACACATCTCTTAATGATTGATAAGCCTCTTCCCATAACTATTACCATTTTATCGATCTGTTTTGACCACTTTAACCTACTATCAAGAAGAACTCCAAGAAGCTTAATTTCCTCTACCTGGTCAATAGGTACACTAATTTATTCATTCATTTTCCTTAGTCCCTTTATTAATCCGGGGTCGCCACAGCGAAATGAACCGCCAACTTATGCCTTCCAGCCACAACCCATCTCTGGGAAACATCCACACATACACACACACACACTCATACACTATGGACAATTTAGCCTACCCAATTCACCTGTACCGCATGTCTTTGGACTGTGGGGGAAACCAGAGCACCAAGAGAAAACCCACACGAACGCAGGGAGAACATGCAAACTCCACACAGAAACGCCAACTGAGTCGAGGATCGAACCAGCGACCTTCTTGCTGTGAGGTGAACGTTCTACCCACTGCGCCACTGCGTCGCCATAGAAAAAGTTTGAAAGTTTGATCCAAACCCCATTCCTTTTGGTTTTTGTCAAATTTAAAACCATCTTATTATTCTGTACTCGCTTTACCACTAATTGTAACTCTTCATCTAAATCATCTAATCAGATAATTATTCTATCAATGTTGCTGGTAAATATAATGTCGTATCATCTGCACACATAACTGCCCTTGCTTGCTTTAACACCAAAAGAAGATCATTGGTAAAAAATAGAAAATAACAATGGTCCTAAACAATTTCCTTGATGCACACTACATTGTAACTCTTTCACTTCCGAATAACTTCCATTTTAAAATATTTTCCTCCTACTAGTCAGATAACTTTTAAACCAATGCAGAGTTTGAGAAGTACAACATTTGATTGTACTTGTTTCGTCTTCTTCTTCTACTTCGTGTTGATGTCTATTTACATCCATAGAATCACTTACGAGAAAGTTGTAGAAATTTGGCTAACTTAAAGAGGACATTCTGATCTTCAGTCATAGCATTTGTTCTCTCTAAAGAGGAGAAAATGGAATTTATTTTTATTACTTTTGTGTCTTTATTTTTTTAATCAGAAAAATGTTTAGAAAAACAACAGATTAATTTTTCTTTTGTACGATACTATATAATAAATATCGTGTGGATGTCCTTGTTCTAGTCCGCTGTCTAATAAGCAGTCATGATGCATATAGAAAACATCCAAAGAAAAGCAGAATGACCGATAAAGTGACATTAAATCAAAATTCCACCTGTCCATTTCTGTGTGTAGTTTGCATGTTCTCCCTGCGTTCATGTGAGTTTCCTCCAGGTGCTCGGATTTCAACCACAAGTCCAAAGACATGCGGTAGAGGTGAATTGGGTAAGCTAAAATTGTCTGTAATGTATGTGTGTGAATGAGTGTGTCTGAGCTTTTGTCACTGATGGGTTGCAGCTAGAAGGGCATATGCTGCGTAAAACATGAGCTGGGTAAGTTTATGGTTCATTCCACTGTGGCGACCCCGGATTAATAAACAATCTAAGCCAAAACGAAAGTGAATGAATGAATGTAATTAAAACATTGCTTTCTTAGACATTTAGTTTTTGTCAGTGAAATCATCTTTATCATAAAATTACATCATTTTAATTTTCACTATTAATTGTTTTGTGAACGTTACATCGTAACAATATGATGGTTGACTTGATGATTTGTGATGAACATAAATACTCAACAGTCATTTTAAGAATTTTATTTTTAAGCAAATAAACAAATTATAAAATTTTTGGAACTTAATTAGAACAGTTTATCATTCTGTTGAATAATTTTAGTTAACAAAAGCTTTCATGTAAGCACATTACTTATATTTCCTCTCTCTCTCTTTCTCTCTCTCTCTGTGTTTTTTTGTTTAGCTGAAAAAAGTCACACAATAGCAAACACAACGTGACACATCCAGCATGATATTTGGTCCTCTTTCTTCATTTCTCTGCTTCTGTCTAACCAATGTAGACACTTGCACACAAACAAACATCCAGGCTGACATACAGACCGCAACACTTCTGTCACCTGTGAAGAAAAAAAAAAAAGGAAAACAAAACACTAGCATTGCTTTATACAGTAGGACACAGCCCAGCCGAACTACCCAGTCAGAGGTGTGGAGGTTAAACGAACAGACAGAGCTCAAGTGGACACACAAGGTTACAGAGGCCTTGATACCAAGCGCTAATATGCAAACACGCACACACACAGGGTGATAAAGGTGTGATGGGGTCTGGAGCATGGTGTGTGGTTTATTTTTTTAATGAGGCACTTCTGTCATGTTTATTTATTCATCTTTCGGTTTAATTATTACAGTGCAGCAAACGCATGTGCTGACGGAGTGTGTGTGCTAGCATGCTAGCTCCATTTATAATTAGGAGGGCAATACTATTGAGACCAACCCATCAGGAAGAAAGCTCTTTATCTGAAGTATCTTTGTGATTAAATGAAGTATTTTCCATTACAGGTATTCCCAGATCATTAGCATTATCCGATATGAGAGAATTTCAAGCATATCACCTTTAATTTCTTGCATCTCCTCAGAACTGTCAGGCTGAGATCAAATAATTGCATATCATACAGCGTGTTTGTATGGCAAGCCCTACTGACAGTCAATATATAAAATGTTCTTGTGTTTTCTTACATTCTCTTTAATTTTAATAAACAGTGTCTTAGCGTATTCATTAGCTATAGAGTTTCTTGTTTAGCCGCTGGTACTTCTTGTAAAAGATACTGACACTTTTTTATTCAGCACTGATTCTAATGTATTGGTCACCCTTTTCTATCAGGGCTCATTAGTTGATGTATTTGCTAACATGAATTATGTACAATACTTGTACAGCCTTTATTAATCATAGTTCACTGTTTACTAATGCATTATTAATCAATCCAAATGCTTGCTATTAACATAAACAATAACAATAAGCAACCCTATTACCATTAATTAATATTAACTATCATAAACACCTACTGTAATACCAGACATTTTGGGAAAAGTCATTTACAGGGAAGACATTGCGGGAGATTGTTGTGGTGGGGCTGTGGGGGTTGTGCGACGTATCTAAAAAGTGAGGGGGATGGGTGCCCGACATATCGGTTAAAGGCGGTTAGTGGGGGTCTATATGCATTTGTGGGAGACTCCCGGAACTGTTGGGAGACTTGGGATGTCTGGTGATGCATACAGTTCACAATTAGTCAGAATTATTAGCCCCCTTTAATTTTTTTAAATATTTCCCAAACGGTTTCCTTGCTGTTTACCAGAGCAAGGAATTTTTTTACAGTATGTCTAATAATATATTTTTTCCTTTAGAGACAGTCTTTATACAAAAACTTGCCTAATTACCCTAATTTACAGTTTTCAAGGCTAAGATAAAATAAATTTGTTATTAAAGATAAGTTATTAAAACTATTATGTTTAAAAATGTGTTGACAAAATATTGTCTACATGAAACAGAAATTTGGTAAAAAATAGACAGGGGGCTAATAATTTAGTGGGGCTAATCATTTTGACTTCTACTGTATTTTAATAAAATAGTATATATTAAAAAGCTATTTTTATCACTTTCTGTTTCTGGCCTGAAAACGCTAAAAAATGCTAGTATCAAATAATATTAAATATATTTATTAGTAAAAAATAAATATGATATACCACTATGAGAGACCAATAGATAAAAGTTATAATAAATATAAACGAACGAAAGAATAAAGGAAGGAAGGAAAGAAAGAGAAATTCAACAGTATTAAAGCAGCATAGTTACTAATCACTATTGAAAAGTACTGGTATATGACATTCTAGTATCTATTTAAGAAGTGCCAGTAGGTAATAAAGAACTACTTGTATTTATTAATAATTATTAATATCATTTGAATAGCCACTAAAAAACACCTAAAGAATAAGTACAAGATTTTGTGGTTTACATAATTTTGACCATTAAAAGTTATTGGCCACCAGAATAAATATTCATCAGAAAAAGTCCACTCTGATAATGCACCAATAGGTCATTTCCAAAAATGTGTCCTTACAGTGCAATGCATTCTAGGTATTTAAGACAAGGGAGTCTGAGGCTGCATCCAAAATCGCCTACTACTCAGTAGGTACTGCATTTAAATTGAAACTTACTACTCGACTATTAGAAAGGAATAATCTTTGCAGTATAAATGTGAGCAGTATGAATAAAACTCGAACGTACTACATCCACCATTTGTCTTAATCACATGACCTTCCTACATCAGTTGCGTTGCTTCACTTTTAGATATAAATTATCTTGCAGTGCATCATGGGATAGCATAGCATGCATTGGATGCGCGCTTCAGAATCTTGCTGGAAGTAGTCATCTGGGTACTTCTTACATACTGTTTTCATTCATTCATTTTCTTGTCAGCTTAGTCCCTTTATTAATCCGGGGTCGCCACAGCTGAATGAACCGTGAACTTATCCAGCACGTTTCTATGCAGCGGATGCCCTTCCAGCCGCAACCCATCTCTGGGAAAATGAATTCTAATTCAAACATAGGCTGCTATTGTTTTTAGCATAATATACAGCATAGCATTATGTGATTTCAGATGAGTCCATTGCTCTTTATTTATTTATTGTATCATTTAAACACTCATCAGCAATACACTGTAAGCACTCACACTTCAAATAAAGACGAAAGTCAAATACACAGAAATGTTTTCTTCATTTGTTCATCAGAGCATCCCAATCTAACCATTTAGTGGAATGTAATAGTAAATATACTATTAGTGGATACTGAATTATTAATGGCATGAAGGCGAGTACGCTCTTTAGATTCAATGTTAAAACTGCTTGCCACCGTGTGTATTTATCGCCGGTGTTTGTGTAACCTCGCCATGCAGCCTCAAAATCAGAGATATTCATTATCATATATATGGACTGATGGTGCGGGGAGTATTGGAGAAGGCTTTCAGAAAGCTCACCTGTCCTTCCTCTTCACTTAAAGTGATTAAAAAGCCATCTCTCCCCTTCTCATCTAATATTCCTCATGATTGACGGCCCGCTGTCCTTTACGCGGGTGGAAATCGTGGACGCGCATTAATGAAAATGGAGTCCATCGGTTTGCATGATGAAACTGGCTTAATACGAGCACTCGCTAACAAGCCCGTGTGTGTTTTAAAGGTGAAGGGGGAAGGCGGGGGGCAGGAAAAAATAATAACTGTTGTATTTAGATGTTGGCTTCAAGGATTAGTCCTATTTGCATAATGCTGGGTGAGGAGTGTGAGGTTTTATAGCGTGGATGGACAGCTAACGCTTTTTTTCGAAGAGCCGAGGTGTTGCCTTCGGTGAAATAAGGCAGCCGTTGACATGCTTCGTAGCTTTTTGTATGAATGTGATTAAATATTTTAGTTGTACTGGGAGTTGTGAGTGGATTTCATAGGATTTCAGGGGCTGTTAAAGATGAACTCCACCCAGTTTCATATGTGGATTTGTGTGTGTGTGAGTGACTGGCACAAATGAAGATGAAGGCGACGAAAAGAAGGGGTTTTAATTTGTGCTTGAGGGGTTTGTAGGGATTTAATGGTTGAGTACGAGTTAAATTGTGTGTGTGCGTGCATGAACGTGGCCTAAATTAACTGAATTAATAGGTTTGGCTCTGAAAATCACTATGACATTGGTGTGTTTATAATTATATTGAGTAAAGAGGGACATGGAGGTATTTTTGGATCAGAGACAAGAAAGTCCATTGTTAAACTGTATAGCCTATATAAGTTTGTACTCTCGTGTCCTACTAGGTTCATTTTGTTCTGGACAATTACATTTAAAAACAAAATAAAAAGTGTGTGCAGTTTTTATTTCAGTTTTTCATGTCATTTCATTTTATAAGATGAATGTTTCCAAGACGAATGTTCCCATGTTTGAGTCATCTTGGACTTTAGGTGACAAAAATACTGTTAAATTACCCATGAAGTTATATTGGTGTACTTTTTATTTAAAATACTTATGTAGAGAGTTGTTGTTGATAAACTTAAATACTGTATGTCTGCCTTTTGATAAAGCACTGATCACTAAATGACTCGGTGATCAAGAAAAATGAATTACTTTGAAAACATCAGAGTAATATGAATGCATTTTGATCTTGTGTTAATATAAATAAATGATGAGGTTTCAGAAATTTGGACTGTTTTAAAGCCGTCACGTTAAAGAAATATACTAAACTGCATTCATTGCAGTTGGGTTGATATCAATAGTTTTCAGATTATATGTTCTTAGGAATTTTGTGCAATAAATTATTCAAACATGCTTTCACTTTATTATTGATGACTTTGCAAAGTTTATCATTCTTCGTTTTTCAAAAGTTTTAGTGAAGTTTTTAAACTAATTTCGAGAGGAGCACGTGATATAATTGACCGCAGCTGGCCGCCTATCTACACTCATTAGTTAGCCAATCAGATCTATCCCAACTTACTATAAATAGCCTAGCTAGAAATTACTCCCTTACCTTCGTTTTCCGAAGAAACCCCCCATCCACCCCCTTTCTCCTCCTTTCCTCCTTTTAAAAAAGGGGAGCTCTCGAGAACCACCTGATCTCGTACTCCCCTTACATGCTCTATGGACCTGGCGGGAGCCCTGGGCTCAACTATCTCCGAGCTCAGGGTTCTCTCCCGGGACAGCATGCCAAACCTGCTTACAGTTGTCAAGCAATATCTAAGTGTGAACTCTTGAAATTGTATTATTAATCAAAACAGCTTAATGAACATACTAACATGACACAGATTGAGAATAACATGAGAGTTACTATTTCACATGAATCGACATGCTTTGCGAAATGGTTAACTTTGCATTTATTCCATTTAAATGCTTATACTTAATTTTATTTATTAATGGCCTTTGGATCCCCCAATAAAACTTCTTGTTCATTCTACATCATGTTTACTGCACCAAATTGCTTGATTTGACGAGTAAATGTTCTTCATTCACTCTAAAAAATGCAGAGTTATTTCATCCCAATTCTAGGTGTAATAGAAATAAACCTATTTTTTATTTATAATTTTTTTTTTTTTTAATTAGGACCAAATTTTATCCAATTTAGGTATATATAACGCAGAGTTTTGGGGGAACTAGTGGCATAGTAGGTGGCGCAGTAGGTAGTGCTGTCGCCTCACAGCAAGAAGGTCGCTGGGTCGCTGGTTCGAACCTCGGCTCAGTTGGCGTTTCTGTGTGGAGTTTGCATGTTCTCCCTGCCTTCGCGTGGGTTTCATCCGGGTGCTCCGGTTGCCCCCACAGTCCAAAGACATGTTGTACAGGTGAATTGGGTAGGCTAAATTGTCCGTAGTGTATAAGTGTGTGTGTGAATGTGTGTGTGGATGTTTCCCAGAGATGGGTTGCGGCTGGAAGGGCATCCGCTGCGTAAAAAATTGCTGGATAAGTTGGCGGTTCATTCTGCTGTGGGGACCCTGGATTAATAAAGGGACTAAGCCGACAAGAAAATGAATGAATGAATGAATGAATGGTGGCATAGTGAATGGCCTTAGAGCAAGAAGGTCGCTGGATCGAGCCTCAGCTGGGTCAGTTGGTATTTCTGTGTGGGAGCTCTGGTTTCCCTCACAAGTCTAAAGACATACAGTACAGGTGAATTGGGTAAGTATGTGTGAATGGGTGTGAATTGAGCTGTTTATGTGTGTGAATGGGTGTGTATGGATGTTTCCCAGTGATGGGTTGCAGCTGAATGGGCATCAGCTGCGTAAAACATATGCTGGAAAAAATGGTGGTCTATTCTGCTGTGGCAAACCCAGATTAATAAAGGGACCAAGCCGAACAGAAAATGATTAAATGAATGAATGAATAACCCAGAATTTTAGAGTGTTGACATGAAAAAGTTTTCTTATTATGCCAATTAAAATACTAAGTTTTCCAGTTGAGACTTAAGACTCAAGGTATGCAAAGCCTTTACTGTTACTGGTTTGTATGCTCTATATTGGTAAGGATTTTTAAATAGACATGTGTTGTTTCTCCTATAGGTTTAATCATATTTAAATATAAAATGAAATATAGAAGTGATTGCATGTGTGAATGCATGTTTACTGTATTTTGGAATAATTTAATAGAGATAATCATGTCCATGACCCTTATATGCATGAAATGCATGTGTGTGTTTGTCTGAGCCCAGTCCCCCATTCATCTAAATATTTGCAGACAGTGGCAGAATATAAATTGCACCTCACTGCAATTAGCCTGAAATATGTAGGCCCTTGGTGTGTGTGTTTGTGTGTGTGTGTTTTGAAAGGGTGAGGCAGGCTTGATGTAGCTGAACTCCCTGCATGTAAATGATGCAGAGAAGCTCACCATGAAAAAAAAAAAACATGTATACAAGGATTCACATGACAACACAAACTTGTGACTTGTAAAATTCCCCTATGTTTCAATTGAAAACATACAACATAATAGTACAGAGCTTTTTGATTAAATGACTGTGCTTTAAAAATGTAATTTGTAACAAGACAACCTCAAAAACAATAGGTAAGTGTGCCTCACACAGGTGGTTAGACAAACCCACTTTTTGCACATTTCCAGCTGAAAAACTTTCTTACAATCACTCCATATCTAAAAAAAAAAAAAAAAAAAAAAAAAGCTGCATTTAGGAAGTGTGCTTCACTCAGGTCAGTGGGCTTGACAAAGCACTTGTAGAACCATTCTTCTTTCTATATGTATATAGTTAAAGTCAGAATTATTGCCACCCCCTGAATTATTATATATATAAACCTCACCCCTCCATACTATAGCACTAACAGTTCCTTCATATAATTAGCAACTATTGTGTATTGTCTTTTCTTGTTGAATCACTGAATGCCTCCTAAATTATAAGTCTTTTTGAACCAAATTGTCTATCAAATGAATAAAGTTACAAATACATTTCTACACTTACTCAAATCTAAACTTTACCAGAGTACTTACTGTACTTGAAATCGCTCAGCAAGACAAAGAGACAAAATGGACCATTTTAATCTGATGTTGGTTTGTATTCTCAGACTTTTTAAGTGCATTTTAATATCTCTAAAAACATACATGAAGTTGTCGACCCCGAACAGAAGCAACACTCATATATGTAATGAAACAAGCATTTTTGCTTTGTTCAAGCAATTATAAAAATGTATAGCTTTAGTGTTAAAGATCAACAAAAAAACAAAAACAACTGTTTTGAATGTTTGATTCTTGAGCAAATCATTCAGAACTAAATTTATTTGCTTGAACATATCCAATTTAAATAGAATTTTAGTCTTAAAAAGGGCATCATTGTTTTAATTTTGAGCTTTCAAATAAGGTTTGAGTAAAGAGAGAGGTGATCAATATTGTGAGGTGAAATGAATGTACATAGGGCTTTGATTTTTCTGGGGAGAAATAAAAATGGACAATTTAATTCTTCTTTAAGTTCAGTTATAATATTAGTAAAGTATAACTGAAGTATTTTTCATTATCATTTTTGCTGGTCACGCTTTGGGCTCTATTTTAATGATCTAGGCACAAAGTCTAAAGTTCATGGTGCAAAAGCATTAAGCGCATGTTCGAATCCACTTTTGCTAATTTAAAATGCTTTGCGCCCTGGTGTATCTAACAAGGTTGTGCTTATTCATTTAATGAACTTTGGATGTGTTTTGTGTATAATGTACATTAAACTAATCAGAGTCTCATCTCCTATTCCCTTTTAAGAGTCAGTTGCATCAGGCCATAGTGCTTTTGCTATTTACATTGCGGAATGTGTAAGTGGAAAAACGGAACGCTTCACTAGCCATTTAAACAGACCATCTGCAGCGAGGATAAAGAATGAGCCTCCTTCATTCAGCCTTTTTTCTTGTCTATTTACTTTACTTTTACTCTACTTTACTTTTATAGATAACAGAAATGGTGTTGTATGCACTCCACTGAAGACATCTTTTAGCATGCATATTACATTTTGTTCCCCGACAGGAGGACAATCTAAACTCTTTTCATGAAAACAAATATAAATATGCATATAATAAATAATACTGCTAATAATAACATAATACAAAAGCAAATTGTTTTGAATAAACTAAAAAAGGGCCTAGAGATGAAGGCATTAAAGCTAATGGTTTTCATATTTATGTAGAAAATAATAATTTTTGTAATAACTTAATACTTTTATTTTCATTTGTAAAGATATTTGTGCAATGCTGTACATCCTGTGTGTATTAAGCAATGTCTACACGTTTAAGGCGCACAACTAACGTGCTCTGCGCTGGACTTTAAACCTGCTTTCAACGTGTCTATTGCATAGTCTATTTTAGTTCATCAAAATAGCAACGTGCCAACAATGTGCCTTAACACACCTCTTTTCTAGACCGGAGACACCCATGAGTACACAAAGTGGAACAAATAGATTTACTATTTAAATGATGAGACACAAAGCTGGAAAATTAGGGTTGTGTTGGTCTGATAATAGCAACAATTCGTGCCATGTATGTCTTGCGCCTTATTGCACCAGGTGTATGAAATGGCCCTTTATTTTAAGGTTAAATTCTCTGAACCTTAAAGCTGATTAATATTTCTATACATGCGTTAGTTATATTCATTCTCTAAAGTGTTTGTGTCTCTTCAGAAAACTTGTGTTATTGTGGTAATGCAAGTAAATCACTCTACAAACATGCCAATCAACAGGGACAATGTATGTTAAAGATCCAGTCCTGCACAATGTTGTGTTTCAGTTCGTCCTCTGCTGTGTTGTGGTCCCTCAGGAGAACAGGAAGTTCCCGCCTTATCTTCAAACATGTGCCAGGAAGTGAAAAGCCCTCTGGGCTTTGCAGGAAATGGGCAAAACTGTTACCGTAGCAACACAGTTCTGCCTTATTAGCTAAGAAATAAATGAATCCCGAGGAAATCAAGGTGAATGCCCAAACCTCCCGGTTCTGGACTCTTTTTTGTCTTCTCTGTGTCTGTGTGTGTGTGTGTGTGCTTTTACTTTGCTTCAGATATATTTTCTTTTTCATAATGTGGTTTCCCCCATCCATTTATTGTGTAAAATGTATTTACACACTTATTTATAGGCACACGCCGCGGAATATGCAGATGGAAATCATGCAGAGTCATGCTCTGATGGACAGCTGCATATTTAATAAAGTCCATGTGATGTGTTTGCACTGCTGGATGAACACAGCCACTGTTGCTTATTCCCAAATAAATGCAGAATCCTGCAGATTTCCGAGTGAAAAGGAAGAGAAAGGGAAACGAGAGGCTTTTGCCACTGGATGGCATCAGCTGATCTGAATAGCCAATATTCTCTGCTGTCTCCGGATTTGTCAACAAATGCTTCTTAATTGTTCTGATCACATGAGTATGATTCACAGATTTCTCATTAATGCAGGCTGTAATGGCTTTATGGATTTTTGGCTTAGTTTGATTGGATGGAAGTGCCCTAACCTTGCTTTCATACATTTTTTTTAATTTTATTTTTGGCTTAGTGCCTTTATTTATCAGGGGTCGCCACAGCGGAATGAATTGCCAACTTATCCAGCATATGTTATTACAAAGTGAATGCCCTTCCAGCTGCAAAACAGTGCTGGGAAACATCTATTCACACATAAACTATGGCCAATTTAGTTTATTCAATTAACCTATAGCGCATGTGTTTGGATTGTGGTTGAAACCGAAGCACCTGGAGAAAACCCACAGGAAAAAGAACAGTCTGTTAAAGACATTTGCTGTGGCAACTCACTTCAGGGAGTAGATTTTTGGACAGGCTCAAAACAGAGAAACATAACTATTGAGTGCCAAAAGGATCTGCAGTAGGAGGAGCTATTTTGTGCACCTGAATGCTGTTCACACCAGACGTGGATTCCATTGAGAAATTGCGCTATTTATGCATAAATAGCTGTGTGAACATTTGCGTTTACTCGCTGCATTCGCATGTCAAATCCGCTTCATTTGAACTCGAGACATTTGTGTGAAACGCACGTCAAATACACAAAATGCTCAATTCGCACCACGCCATTTGCGCGTATCGCGTCGCAGGATATCTATTCACGCGTTTGCATTGACTTAACATGTAAATCACTCACGCTTGATGCTCCTTCCATGTCTGGTGTAAACACAGCATTAGAGCCATGTACAAAAAAAAATGCAATAAAAGCATCTTTAAATGTTACTGAGGGCAGAGTGGTTTTCCATATAAAAACACTGTGAAAATGTGCATATTTGAGTTTTATTTCTTTGCGTGTTTTCTAAGACATTATATATTGGAATAAACAATTGAATGAATCGAATTGACACATTTACTATGTATGCTCACACTGACATTCCTAGCCCCTTTAAGTTAAGTTTAATTAACTTTGTATATAAAACATGGTATAAGTAACTTTAAGTTAATATACAATGATTTGCTAATTACCCTAACTTGCTTAGTTAAAATAAATAATCTAGTTAAGCCTTCAAATGTCACTTTAAGCTGAGTACTAGTGCTTGAAAAGTACTGTAATCATTGGCAAAGATAAAATAAATATGATATTAGAAATGAGTTATTGAAACTATTATGTTTAAAAATGTGAATAAATCTCTCTGTTAAACAGAAAATGGGGGGAAAAATAAATGGGGGCGAATAATTCAGGGGGCTAATAATTTTGACTTTAAAGATACAGAAAACTGTTCTGTACGGTTCTTGAATTTGATTGCTGTGCAATAATCTGCAAGCAACAGCACTCGTCCAGACTCTTCACCTTTGTAGACACATACAGTACAGCAACAAGCAGAGGACACTCAGTTTGTAGAAGCCTATTGAGGCTTTTTTAGTCAAGAATGTAGATGTTTAGATCACAACTATACAGTTTATTTATAAGGATAGAGTCTATTTAAAATATTTATAATTTTTGAGAGCCAGCTTGTTGGTGGCCATTAGCCTGTCATTAAGCAGAGCAAAGATTATTGACGTTGTCTATCTACAAAATGGCAACAGAAACCGCATAATAAGCCCTTAGAAGAGAAAAACATTATAATTTCTAACTACAGCTGATCAAATCATTATTAAACAGGAGCCAGTCTAAATTGATCTCTCTTTTTTTGTATGTTGTTGTGCTGGTTTATACTATATAATTGTTGTGAATTGAGTGTGAGATGGGACTCTCATATTAGGAATGTAAACGTATTTTGTGTTGGCCACTAGTTACTTTTTGGTTGGCCGTCTGGTGGTTTCCAATGTATTTCCCGTTTTTGTTACTGCAGACTAGTTCAGCAAAAAGAAAAAATGCCTGCATGTGTTTTAGAATTTTTTCCTTATCACAAACACAACACTAATCTAGTGTTGGCCCCGATTTGGCTTTTTTAGGGTTAATTATTGTGATATCCCGATTGCAACAGAGAAATACTGGGCAATCTCTTTAGACTGATGGCATTTCATGCCGTTCAGCTTTAAAAAAAAAAAAAAAAAAACCTTAAATGTGAGCAAAATCAGCTTTTTTGTCATTACTTTAGACATTCTGCAAGAGAATCATTCAAATACTAGCTCTAAAATGACTTTGGTTAAGTACTGCAGCAGTTTCTGCTGTTCTGACGTTAGCTGCAGATGTGACTAATTGGTAGAAGAAGAAAGTATTTCATTTTACAAAAGTTTTTAGACTTTGGTTTTTGATTTTCATTTCTATACACATTTTTGCCATCTGTTGTTGAACTGTTGTAAAAATGCAATATCACACTTGTAGCAGTGTGATATGGCTGTATATCATCACTGCACTGGTGGGTGGTGGGACACTAATGCAGGCCCCCCACGAGTGCCGATACAAAGCCATATCGCACTGCTATTCGTGTGATATTGCTCATATATATATATATATATATATATATATATATATATATATATATATATATATATATATATATATATATATATATATACTAGGGGTGTAACGGTTCACAAAAATTACGGTTCGGTTTGGTTCGATACAACACAGTGGTGTCATGATTCGGTTTGTTTTCGATACAGCAAAAAAAAAAAAAGCCAGAGATTTTCTCTGATTTTAATTTACAGTCCCTATTATTAGTTAACAATAATAACTGCTGTTCTCACGGGTGGTTTCTGATATTGCAGAGATGATATTGACATATAACTTATTATTTGCATACGTCATCTTAATAGCAGTAACTGTCTTTTTATGAGCTGCAATATTATAATCATCTCGGTGAATGTATGCTCTTTAGCGATGGTGAACGTGGTATCAGTCGCACGATTGACAGCATCGTGACGATGAAATGAAGGATTAAATCATGTTAGAACATCTCATGCTTAAAATGTGTAGATTCAGTGGCAAACACTGTTACCTGAAAATTCTGTCCCACCGGCTTTGCGGGGAATGCTTTAGTCATTTTCATAGTGGACTTTAACCACTGGAAGTCTTTTATCCACTCTTCGAAAAGCGTAAATGCTGGATTGACATTCATCACTTGATCACTAATCAGATGTGCCATTATTTGTAACTTTAAGTGGTTTTTACTAAATCTGTCAGTGTTGTTTTCATTCTCTCGGATCCAGACCTTTATGTTTTCGTGGCTGTTTTCGTAGCTCTCTTATTCCAAGTTGACATGTCAACTGTTTTAAACCATTCCTGAGCGCTGCGTTTGCCGTTTTTAGGTGCAAAGATTAGTGTGGTAATGCCTCCTAATTCCTACACGTGGTGAACATTTTGCTGTGAAAACTGGTCGCACGACATCAATTTCATGCACTCCCAAATATATTTTGACATTGCATAGATACAATTTTGGGGCGTATACTGTATGCGAACAAAACGGTCGAAATTTCGAGCCCTGTCTCTTATACACAGCTATAAATGTACAGAAACCAAAGTGTTTGCAAACGGCAGACCCGCTGTTGGTTATAGGAAAATTACATTAATGTTTTTTTTTTGTGACTAGTGCAGCGTTTGCCTGACTGGAGTAGTGTTTAGAGGTGGGCGGGGAAGGCAGCATGTTGCCTGTCATGTTATTTGGAATGCCTTGTTGAGCGTTGTTGCACTGAAAACATTATATTTTGTACACTTATTCACTTTTAGTTTTTTAGATATTATTCTGTCTATATATATATATATATATATATATATATATATATATATATATATATATATATATATATATATATATATATATATATATATTTATATATATATTTATATACATACACATAAAGGGACTAAGCCGACATGAAAATGAAATATTTCTATACCTAATCAAAATATACAAAAAACTGTAACAGTTTATACAGGCTTCAAAATTAAATGTTTCGCAAGTTTTATCTAAAAAAGATGGGCTTAAATGTGGTAAAGTGTTATGCTGGTGTTGTTCAGACAAAAATGGTTTAATTAAAAAAACTGACTTCCTGGTGTAATTGCATTTGGTTCATTTAAATGCACACGATGGCTGTTATTTAAACCGAAATTGAGACTTTGCAGACTGAGGTTACCTTCAATATTGTACAATACCTACACTGGCCACAGATTTTAGGGTAAGGGTAGAAGCAAGAGAAAGGAGATGGAAGAATGAGGAGAGACAGAAGCAAGATGGTGTGTTGGATGCCCCTCAGTGAGTGACCTTTATCTCCATGTCTCCGGATGGCTGGTGATGGCTCCTCTGGCTAACAGACACCCAGCAGCAAGCCACTTGTTACCTAGTCTCTCTTCTCATCCTCATCATGGCAGGCAGCAGCAGGCCTTTCACTTCAGGGAACATGGCTGATTCCTCCATCCATTCAGCCAATCCTCCATCCTGCAGAAGATGGGGGTGAGTTCATCCGTCACCCTGGCAAGCTGTTTCAGTACCATCTTTGAACATCTGTGATATCAGAGTCAGGCTCATTCCAGGTCAATGTTACTGCAAATTACTCCCAGCAATGAGGCTTTAAAGGAGTAGTTGACACAAATATTAAACTTCTGTTCATTAATTACAAACATTTGTGCAGTTCCAATAACCTGAGACCTTTGTTCATCATTGCACCACAAGTTAAGATAAATTAGATGAAATCTGAGAGTTTCCTCTTTCTTAAGCAGCAAAATGTTCAGAATAGTAACCAAAAACCATTGTAAAAGCATCCCATGTGTCTTTATTGGACAACTGTAATTATATGAAGCTCCAAAAACACATTTGTGTGCCAAAAGATTAAATAATAATAAAAAAAAAGATTGTTAATTTCTTCTTTGTTAGATCATGGTGCATGTTTACAATGTGCAATACAATGCTTGCATGTTGCACCGCTGCACCATATTTCACAGGAGAATATATATATGTATGTATGTACAAGACAGTTTTTGTAGCTTTGTATGATCGTAGTTGAATCACTAGAGTCACATGGCTTTGACAATATTTTTGGGTTCTTGCTTGGGCTTTCAATGTCTCTTATTGTCACTGACCTCAGAGGATGAGGGAGCCCTCAAATTTCATTAAAGAGCCCCTATTATGGGTTTTTGAAAATGACCTTCCGATGAAATATCCAGCTAAGACCTAAATATGAAAGTGCACCATGTTTAAGACTGATCCATCTATAAAAGAGTCTACTCGTAGTGGTTTGAATGAATCATCATGGCAACAAGTCTTTAGCTGTGCCGGCGTGATGTTGATATAAAATTCAAGCCCCACTCATCTGGGAAATCTGAATGCTCTGGCCCCGCCCACAAACACTTCAGAAAAAAAGAGGAAGACAATCACTGTTGCAGATTTTGGTTAAATCACGTCACGAAGATGCTGTGCTCTGAAGTGTGAGGCAAAGTTATTTTCCCTACCCTAAGATGTGGCTGTGAAGAGTCAGTGGTTGAAGTTTATTTTTGTAAAAATATCTCAGCATTATAGCCCCAGCCTTGTGCTGTGTTCCCATCATTTTTTTGATGATCAGCAATCTACACTCTTACAACGGGGCATTCATTGGCCGTTTGTTGAAGGAAGGATCAAAAAAGACGATGTGTGCGGCTTTGTCAGAGCTTGCCAGGAACTTTACAGCACACAGTTCATAAATCAGTTTCTTCCTCCATTTCACAAGTGTAAGTAACTTAAGTGCGATTAAAATGGTTGACTCCATGTTTTCTCTACACTGTTATCCCTAAAGTTGTATTAATTCAAAATACTTAGATTCAATAAACATAAATTCCAACTTTTTTGCTCAGTTACTCAATTTGTTTAGTTTGTTGTACGATTTGCATGATATTTTTGATTCTACTGGATTGTTTAAATTGAATGTACTTAACAGAGCTTGTTTTAGTCTGTTGTCAAAGGAGTGATGTGTAAGGGGAAATGTGATTGGCTCTTTGTCTTTGGGCTGACGTCACTGGTGAACACAGCGTGAGCGCGCATTTTCTAATGGCTGCTGATCACTGTGAGTACGATTTCATACTTTTGTCTCAAACAATCCACATTGTTTTCCATTAATAAACAAAGTATGTAACCGTTAGCAAGAAAACCACATGTAAGATTAAACTGTGTCTGACGTTAGGATGTTATTGTTCCGGTCAATCGCAACCGCCATCGCCACATTTATATACAGCTCTAAGACGTGAAAAGTGCAAAGACGTGCGTAATGGGATCGTGATATCGATCATATATTATGTAAAATAGTTCATGTAAGTTTTGCCTGTGTTAGCGTGTTCATTTATGCCACGTTATAACCGATTGCGGCTGTAACTAACGTTACAGTTGCTGTACGTGAAAACATGCTTTATGAGGTCGTCACATATAAAGTTTAATGTGCTGTATTCGATGAGTCATCCGCATTATCTGTTGTGTAAAATGAATATTTTTGCAGTGGTGGTTATGTATCGTCAGATGTTTAGAGTAACATTAACCTGAGCTGTTTTAAACGTTTTTTTGTAAGTAAAGTATTAACAGACTATGATACATTGAGATTTGCCCCTTTCTTCGGAAATACGAATTCATGTTAGTTGACATTTTTTGAAAGATATGCAACCTCGTGCTCATCAGTCTTAGCAAGTGATTTTTCAGTTAATTAGAATGAAAGCTACATAAATAATTAACTGTAGCTTTATAATTCTTTTGGTTAACAATAGCTGTTTGTGGGAAATTTGGAGATAACAGATCAAAATATGTAAATGTGTTTTGTCAGCTAGTAATCTAATGTATATTTTTGTGACTGTAGATTCCAGAAAGGTCAAAGCAAGGCCAACCAGGATGAGATGAAAATGTAAGTATTGCTCATTAGCTTGTGACAAAATATGGTACTTATTAAAACATTGCAGATTTAAACATGGGAGCTATGCAAGAAGCCAGCCATTTCCATGCATATATCAGGAATGTATTTGTAATAAAAAGAGTACAGTATTGATACACATGATAACATGCTAGTTTGACAGTTGTTTAATTTTGACATTTCTCTGATGTTAATGAACTTTTTTGTGTGTTTTACTACTACAGGTGTATCAGGAATCCAACCAGATAGTTAGCAAGAATTATATTGGTCTCTTGATCATCACTGCCCACAACTGATTCAGATCTTCAGGTCACAGAGAGGTCTCACTGGACAGATTTTTATCTACTACAAGATGTCAAGGTTTGTGTATGCCATTGTTTGTACATGCCATTGATATAAATTGATGCCATTGTGTGCTGAATTTTGAAATTGATATAATTACTTTAGAAATGCTCAGTAACAGAGACTAAATTATGATACATGAAAATGCACTTTCTCTCATGTTGACAAATGATATAATGTTGTTTCTCTGCAACACCTCAGGCCTCTGACCTCACTGACATGCGAGGTGTTTTCATTTGAGTGCTTCCAGTAGTTTGAAGCAGTTCTTCAAAGCATGTTTTGAAAGTATCATTAATAAAATATTTCGTAATTTAATTATATCAAGTCTTTTTATGCCGTATGCAATGACTTGTATACAAAAAAAAAATTTAATATTTTGTAGTATTTTTATATATCATTGAATACTAGATATGTTTGGGTATACAATTAACAAATTATGCTTGCATACAACTAAAAAAAATTAAATACAATTCATATATATTAAAATCAAATGTACACCTCTAAGATATATTTATGTTATCTATGTATTGTTGTCAGGCTTCAGATGATGGAGACTCAAATCAACATGTGCCCGTTGGAATTCTTAACCGAGAAAATGACGATGTGGCTCTGCAACCCCTGTCCTTCCACCTCCACTCATCCTCTGTGGGAATCATCTTGGAGGGAAATGTTGTAATGGACAATATAGACAATATACCCCAGGCCATGTGTCTTTTTGGATCAACCTATGCACTGCACCTAGGCTACACAAAATGCATGGACAATACCCTTCTTTTTATTCAACAAGTTTTGGTAAGAAGACGCTGAAGGGTAAGATTCTGGCTTGTCATGTAAACTGATACAAAAAAGGCATGTTCCTTCTGGCTTGCTGTCCTAACTGTGAGTTAAAAAAACCTAAAACTATGCCTTAGTGTTTGGCAAGTGTAAATATTCGATAATGTTACAATGTATTAATGTCTTGTGGTTGTTTATTATCTGGATATGTTTGTAAAAATTTATTGAAATATTTTAAACAAGTGTTTTAATAAGATTTATAACAATAAATATTGACAAATTGTTATACAAGGCATTTTCTTGTTTTGTCACTTGTTTCGGAGTGATATTTCTAAATTATTTTAAATAAAGTGTAAAGTAAATTATTATTCTTTGTCCTTGCTTGTAATTAGGGGTATTTTCATTAAATCAGTTATAGTGAATAGCTAAGTTTAAAATTATTTCTGTCATAACATTCAGGTCGAGATTTTATGTTTCAAGTTTAGGTTGATTGAACTTGAAAAATTTATGGAAACTCGCTGCCCTAAAAAAGCTAATTTCGTCTTGTTGAAAAAACAATACTTTTTAGGTTTATTGTACCTAAGATTTCAGTAGTGTTGTACTAAAAACCTTTATTTCAGTCAACTAAATATTTAATCAAATGCATTTGAAAACTTAAATACAATAAATTTAAAAAGTTTTGTTTTTTCAACAAGACGAAATTAGCTTTTTTAGGGCAGCGAGTTTCCATAAATTTTTTAAGTTCAATCAACCTGTCCGGGCTTACAGTGTAGCTTGCAAATTATGTATTTAATTTTATAGTTTAATTGTGTTTTGTTACTTGTGTTACTTTCAAATCCGTAAACAAATCGGTATGCGCCGCATTTTCAACCTGGTTTTAAACGCGCTGCATACCGATTTGTTTACGGATTTAAATGCAATTGTGAGCTCGCCACACACTGCCGTTTGTCGTAGCAATGGCCACCAGAATAGTTTTAAAGTTCAGTTTTGCCACTGTTTGGATCAATATTGAGTGTGTGTCACTGTTTTTACTAATGGCTAAGAATAGAGCAATATGCTGGTGTTAAACTGCTTTAATGCACTCTTGCATTCTGCTCACACATACACTACACTCTGACTACTTTAAAAATGCTAATAAGCAGTGGTGGGCATCTCTCTCTGTCTCACGCTGGACGCAGTAGAGCAATCACAACAGACTGGGTCATCGGACCAATTAGCACAGACCAGCATCACACTAATAAGGGGTTTGGGAACAAATAAATCGTTGAACAAATCATATGGGAGTCATTGGGATAATTAGGTAAAAATAAATGCATATTATAAGACAATAAAAGTGTTTTTGACCTTGCATGCATATCAGACTTTTGTTGGAGACCCCCAAAACCAAAATGTGACCTTTTTAAATTCATAATAAGGGCTCTTTAAAATATCATAATTTGTGTCCTGGAAATGAATGACGATCTCAGGGTTTTGGAACGACATGAGGGCGAGTAGTTAAAAGAAGTTTCATTTTTGGGTGAACTAGTCATTTAAATGTTAATCTAACTTATATAACAATGAAAATGAAGGTAAAGTACTACATGTATAAAAAAAATAATAATAATAATATTGGAAATTGAATTGTTCAATCATTTTATTTATAAGAAAGGACAGTAAAAGAGCTGGTTGTTTACTGACAAAAGGTCCTATGCTAGTCCAAACTGATTATTTGTTGGTCAGTTGAACAATCTAGCTGCTATATTGTAAAAAAATCAAACTGACCCCCTGGAATGATGGTCTATAGCAGTGGTTACCAAACTTGTTTCTGGAGGGCCGGTGTCATGCAGATTTTAGCTCCAATTCTAATCAAACACACCTGAACCAGCTAATCAAGGTCTTATTAGGTATACTTGAAACATCCAGGCAGGTGTGTTGAGGCAAGTTGGAGCTAAACCCTGTTAGGACACTGGCCCTCCAGGACCAGGATTTGTGACCCCTGCTCTATAGATTTGTGACTGATACACCATTTTTATCCAATTGGTCAAATCCAAAAGACAGACTGACTAACTAACTAACTAACTAACTAACTAACAAATAAACACATTTTAAAAATAGAATTTGTTGTGACAGGAGAATCCACTCTGGGATTTGTTTTCTTATATAATAAATTACTTGTGCCTCAGAAGATGAAGCAGAAATGCAATGAACCCGTGGTGGCTTTTAGAGGTGTGAGAATGCTCTTTGGGAGCGCAGCCACTCAAGACAGATCTAATAATTCCAAACCAGTTTAATGGACTTTGGCTAAGGGATTTTAGAATGACTAAAACAACATTCAGTAGTTGTGCAATGTGGTCAGCTGGTTTGTCAATTAATGCCACCCCATTGCCATTGCCCATTTTTATTATGACATTATCTGGTAAAACTAAATATTTTTTTTTTGATCCACATGCTGGAATTTATTCAGTAAATTAGTTTCCATAATACTATATGCACATTTTCACTGCTGTGAGTCCAAACACTGAAGAGCAAATCCATTGATGCACAGCTCCACAAGTCCCAATTCAAGCAAGCCAGTGGCAACATTGGTGAGAAAAAAAACTTGACCAATAGGGTATATGCCGGGCTAGTGTTGTTCCCATGCTGATACACTTCCAGTGACCTGTTTTTGTGAACTTTTTCTCATTTTATACGGTTCCTTATACAGCATCGATGTTGTAATGTCATTAAAATACATTCAGTTAAATAATCTTTAGCATTTATTTAGTTGCTCAAGCGTAAAACGAGTTAAAAAGCCGTTTACTCGCACGCGCCCGTCAGAATTGGCAGGCTAATGCAGAAGCTCTATTGAATATACAGGGGGAAAATAAATGCTCATATAATGAACATATGGCATGGGAAATGTAATTTAATACTGTGCTTCTTGTACAATCTGAGACCCACTTTAAATCGGATATCACTCAGCTAGTGAAGATCGCAGATTTTTAAAAGAAAACAGACCTTAAACGCACCGGATTTTGCATTGCCATTCAATTCGCCGGAAGCGCTTAACCCAGGTTAATGGCAAATTAAAAGTCCTATTAGCATGCTTCAGCATATACCCCATTGACAAAAAGTGAAGGAAAAAAAAAAACCTTGAGAGAAACCAGGCTCAGTTGGGCACAACCATTTCTCCTATGACCAAACTTATGCAGAGTTGCAATCTAGGTGCCGGAGGCTGGAGAAAACTGGACGTCCATCACAGAGAAGCTGCAGGTGTAAGTAGGTCACCGGCGGGTGTTCAGGCTGCGCACATCATCTGTCATGGGGGTCTTTCAAGAATCAGTCTCAGGCTCTCCACTCCTCCATGACTGCCACAGAATGTGCTCAGAATACGGCCTGATCCAGGATTATGGATACCTCGAGAAGTCCTGGTTGGCATCATCTCTTCACAGGTCTTGGATCACATTGATCTACATTCAGTATCACTGGTCAACAGAATGGGTTTAGCTCCAGTCCTAATTGAATGCACCTCTATAGGCTTACCAACGTATTCAGACTCAATAAAACTCAAATTGATCAAATCACTTTTATTGTCACATCATCGGCAGCACGTGTGCTATGATGAATGAAAAGCTTAGGTGCTGGCTCCAGACAGTGCAAATACGACGACAGTGCAAAATACAGACATTGCAAATACGACGACAGTGCAAAATACAACAGCATACTCCCAAAAAAAACAGGACAATGTAAAATTGACAGCGATTTGTTCAATGAATAGTTTTCCACATAGATGTAGGCAGTATTGTTTTAAGTATGGGTTGGTTAAAGGGCAGTGCATGCTAAATATTGATGGTGTGCAGTGAGGGGTATGGAAGAGTCTGTGTGTGGTGTGTTAAAGGGCCATGAAACCCCCTCGTTTCAGCAGGGTGTTTTCACACCTCTACTTTGGAAAAAGTCAGAAAAGTGGGCGTGTCCAGCTCTGTTTAGGGGGGAGTGTCGGAGGAAGAAACGAGGCTTGGTGTGGGAGTGTCTATTTGGGCGCGCTGAATTTCAGAGTCAAAACACACAACCACAGCGGACAATGTGACTGTGTTTACATGGACATCTGTAGTCGAATTATTTGCCAAATTATTAAATGGTGGACTTTAACTGCAGTTTGGCTCTTTCATTCAGGGAATTCATTCATGTCCCTCCCGACAAACGTGATATTTGATTCGAAGAACTGCTCTAAGCGTGTATTTTTCATGCAATGTTTGATACCGCACGGCGAATGAGAGAAAAAAAAAAACTCAGCATTTCCCGGAAACTTAGATGCACACGGCAGGTAGCGTCAGAAAGCCGCGTGTGTTATTCCGGTCACAAAATCCAACACGAGGTTATAGTTTGGTTGTAACTGTTAGTGCTAACTTGTTTACACTCGTTGCAATAGTTTGTTTGATACTAATAAAATACGAACTGAATAAACAAAGAGCACTGGTCGCTCACTTACCAAATCTGTAGAGACAGGACAATCACCAGCAACTAGAGCCGCGTCTTTATTAAGAGGAGACTAAAGCAAATCTGGATCTCAGCGTTTGCAGATAAGAACAGCTCTCAGGTAAACAATAATCCTCCTTGGACACGTAAGTTATTGTTGTCGCGCACACTGTAATCCACACGTGAGTCTGAGCTCTCACAGAGAGAAAATGAAATCCAAACTTAACTGCAGCAAACTATAAAAGCAACACTTCACGCTTGTTTTGCCAACACAACGTGGCGTCTCTGCCATCTACAGTCTGACAGTAATGAATATTAATGAAGTTGCACAATAGAGCGCGCTGATTGGTTTGAACCAAGCCTTACTCATGCATTAATGCATCACACTGTAAGACGTAATAAGACTCACTCTGGCACAGACGTCCAGTCTGCACGCTGGAATACAGGCTATTATGTCATGCCCGTGACGCAGCTTCAAAAATTCGTTTCAAACCGGAAGTACGAATTTGCTTGAAATAACGCAAAAACAACCAATTTACACTTTTTAGTGAAATATATTTGTCCTAATAGTGTTTTTAGCAGTGTGGGACACATATATGACTGTCAACAGCTCAAAAAATGTGTTTTGGTGTTTCGTGACCCTTTAAGTGTTCATCAGCCTGATAGTCTGAGGGAAGAAACTTTCCTTCAGTCGGCTGGTGCGTGACTGGATGCTGCCTGAGGATAGCAGAGAGAAAAATCTATGGCTTGGGTGGCTGGAGTCGCTGATGATTCTCTTGGCTTTCCTCATGCACCGCCTGGTGTACATGTCCTGGAGGGAGGGAAGATCACCTCCTACTACGCGTCCAGCAGTTCGCACAATCCAATGTAGGCCTTTGCAATTGCTGCTCGTGCTGTTTACATACAGGGTGGTGATACAGCCAGACAGGATGCTCTCCACCGTGTAGGTGTAGAATGAGCGGAGGATGTGGGGGCTCATTCCAAACCTCTTGAGACGCCTGAGAAATGATGTTGAGTGAGAGGTGGTTTTCCTGTCACCACTGCGTCAGAGTGTGCACCTTCTCTCTGTAGGCTGTCTTCTAGGGAAGTGTGTTGAAGCTGGTTGGATCTTATGTCTACAAGACAGTGGCACTCCAGGAGAACTTAAAAACCAGCTAGTGGCCATCTAGATAACAGCCAATTACCTGTTTGTACAGTAAAAGTTAACTGTATAGCATTTTGTGACATTCGCAACGTCATAAAACATTTTAATTCACCGTTTATGGCGTTTTGTGCTCAGCTAAAGACAAAACATCATACCCATGGCCGCTCAGTTGCTTTTGTCAAACAGATACAAACATCAAAACATTAAATATGTATAGCACCACACACCAACACATTCAGCTTCTTAAACTTCAGGTTCATTCATGCAGCACAAGCATATAAGCAGACAGAAATTGCAATTTCACATTGCTCCTCACACATCCTTATGTCTTCATGTCTGGGTAAGCATTTGGTCCAATCATGTGTGCATATGCAAAGCCAGCATCACTCTCATCTTCTCACATGCCAAACTGTGGCTTCAAAGAGCACATCTCAAGCCCACTGATGCAGAATGCTGTTTCTCTCTCTTTTTTTCCTGACCGCTTCTGACAGCTTCTCTAACTTTCACTTATCCTCTCTTTCTCAACCTCTCATGCGCATTCTCTCCCTCTTTCTCACACACGTTCACTTTCTCCAATCTTAATCAAAGTGCAGGTCAGGATGCAGTTTCTCTGGAGTCTTGATCAATAGCTCTTGCACATGAAGGAAAAGAGAATGAGGTGGAATGAGGGATAAGAGGAGAGAACGTCCTACTTTAAACCAATTGGCATGGCTCATGCTGTTCCCCTCTGAGATTTTAGAGACTGTTTAAAATGTTGAAGATGTGGTCCATTTGTACTACACAAAGTTGAAGATGTATAGATGTATTGCTCGCACTTTTTACACAAAGTAGACTGAGGGTCTGGCATGAAGATGAAGATCTTATTTCACTAGCTATATTATACTTTATAATAATAATTATTATTATTATTCAATTTATTCAATTTATTATTCCATAGTCCATTGGCTAAGTTAACTTCCTTTACTTCAGTCATTTAGTTTGAGCATGAAAGGTGACAAAGCACAAGGTTTTTCTTATTTAAGAAGATACAGAGATGTCTGTGCAGTACGATATTTATACTAAAATAAGAAAACTTATCTAGGCTTAAGAAAATGTCTTAAAATAAGATTTATTAGACTTATTCCATGCAGTTTATTCAGTTTATCCTAAATCTAGCATATTAATAGCTTTTTAAAACAGTTTGCTTTTCTTAAACAGTATTTCTCTTAATTTAAGAATTGTCCTTATATTTTCTCTCTTAACTTGAGCGAAAGCTTTTCAATTTAAAATATTATTATTGCATGAGCTAAATATGTTTCTTTGCTTCTAATTTTTTAAACTTTTTTTAAGCTCTAATATTTCAAATCTTTAAACTAGTTTATGAAATGTAGCATTTCACAATATAACTGTCTAATACATAATTCTACAAGAGACAGTGACCTTATCTTGTTTCTTAGAAGGAAACAAATGTTGCACTGCATAGGGACATAACATATATGTGTTATGGCTGATCATAAATTCTTATGGAGGCAGAGTTATTTATTTTTATTTTATTTTATTTTATTTTATTTATTTTTTTATTTTATTTTCAACTCATCACATTTGAACCGCATATAAAATGCAAGATCTGAAGCATTAAACATGAACACCCAGACTCGCAATCCTACTGCAATATTCACTCCTTGTTAGCATAGCACAAAGAGCCCTCTTCTGTGTTTCTCCTGCTGTAAAGCGTTATTACTGAAATGTCAAAGACACCTCCAGAACGACAGTTATTCATTATTCAGTTAGACTTTCTTAAACCTGCTGAGCTGAAAGTTGTGCTGTTTCATTTGAGTTCACTCACTGAGAGGAAGACGCAGCAGTCCTGCTGAGTCTCTGTTCAAGAACACTCTTAAACATGCTGAGGCCTTGACAAACACAACACAGTCCTGCACTTAATATGCTGTTTTATGGAAACCACAGTTTGCCATTTGTGCTTTTAGTTTTGTTTCAATAAACAGGAAGCTGCTGGGGCTCTTAAGGACATGATGTGTAATGTCTGTACTCAAGGCGAACCTTATAGTGCTGTTGTTTTCCGTTGAAACTTTTGCATCTTTTACACTGCACAGAATGCTGGGTCCCACACGATTGATGTTTGTTAAGTCAGCATGAAAGAATTAACTTATTAGTTTTTACAAATTTAACTCAATTGAGCATAACATATTTAAGTTGGCCCCCCAAAAAACTCAACAATTGTCTTTTTTCAGCTCATTTTAAATAAGTAGTTTAAACAACCATTCATTAATTTTCCTTTGGCTTAAGCCTAGTTTACACTACAGGATTTTAAACATCAGCAGATCGCTGTGCCAATCACACTACATGACTTGACTTTGTGTCTTTTGATCTCTGTGGTGTTCACACTACGCAACACTCCGTGAACGATCCACAAGAGGGGGGTCACACACTACATGATCTGACAACATCTCATTCCCCATCAGCTCATTCAAGCTACCAAACCACAGCCAATGAAAATTTGAGGGAGGAGTCACCAGAAAAAAGCTGAACACTATTGGCTGCTTGTGTGCTGATGACATCACTGACAGCTTTTCAAGCTTTGGAGAAAGCATTTAAAAACATCGTCAAATCAGCTGATTTATGAGCGGATTAATCACTCATCTGCAAGGTTTGAGTGGATAGATACACAGAGAGTTTTTAATTTTTGTAATTTTATAACTCTTTGAAATAAAACTAACATATTTATAACACCCTGCCGTTTTCTAACTATCAGTGTATTTCTTTCTGACATTGTTATTTTTTTTTATTACAAAACAGTAAAGAACTGAGCATTTCTGCCTTAAATTACCATATTGGTCAAAATGACTGCATACATGTCTGATACTTTTCGCTGTGACTTTAAATATGTGTGCATTTTCTTGCCTGGCAACTTCCTGCTACCATAAACAAAACTTTCTGATGGCAAAAACATCAATTTACTTCAGATATCTTTCAAAACAGCATATTCTGTGCCGGGAAATAGCTCCTGTTTGAAAGTGAAAATGAAAGCCAAGCCTTTAAGTGTTTTAGTATCTTAACTACATATTTATAGGCTGTATTACCAAAAAAATATTATATTTTTAGGGTAATGGTGTCATTAAATATGATGCCAGACATTCAAAGCTTAATTTTAATATCTCAATAATAGCTTTGAATGTAAATATGTTGTGACAATATGGCGTTTAATATGAGAACGGTCAGAATGAGCAGTATGGTATTTCTAATAGTTACAGAATTCTAGTTCCACTGTTATATAGCCTACTCTCATGTCTGTGCTAACGCAGAATGAAGCGAGTGCACTGATGCCCATTCTGACCAATCACAGATGTTTCTGCTGAGCTCCTGAACACACAGCCATTCAGCTCATGCTGATCTGCTCTCTCATTGGCTGTAGCTTGTCACTACATCTGACCACACGTGGGGTTGAGTCGGCCGACTGCTCTGGAATATTTAGCATGCTGAATGTTGGATTTCCGTCTGCGAGGTGTCGGCGACGCGTCAGCGAGCCTCGTTGATGCATTGCTCAGTAGTTCACACATAAAGAGCGGCGAGCGCCGAGCACCCGCAGGTTTCTTCCCGATCACAGCCCGATCTGTCGGCGAGCTTGTTAACTTCCAAATCGGGCTCAAATCAGGCTTAAAATCCTCTAGTGTGAACTAGGCATTGGCTTAGTCTCTATTTCAGAAGTCGTCACAGTGGAATGAACCACCAACTATTCCAGTAGGGATGCACCGATACCACTTTTTTACAAATCAACACTAGTAGAAGTATTTTAATTTGTGTACTCACCGATAGCGAATCTTCGTAGATTTGGTTTCGATAAAGTTTATTTGCTTGTTTTTTTTTTCATTGTTTGTTTGTTTTTTGTTTTTATTTTTGCCTGCAGCAAGGATGAACACAAGAATATTTAACAGAAGCCTGTTCCAAGCCAAAAGTCTACACAAATTGTTGATAACCCTGCAAATCCAGACCATATCTAATAACGATTAAGCTTGGACATTTAATGGATGAGATATGCTTCCTGCTGACATACTTCCATGACTTCACATATTACACAAAGTGTGTGCAGTGTAGGTTTCCTTATGGAGTAACGTACTTGGCATTGCATATTGGAGTCCTGCCATTAATCCGCTGGTCACGTAATCAAAATGTAGGCACTTGATGTTTAACTATTTGTGGGTCGCAGGTAGATAATATCAATAGCCATAAATACGCAAAGTACACTATCATTTTAAAAATCATGAAACCATCATCTCACAATGTTTAATAGTAAACAATCTTACTTATATTAAAACACAAGTGTAGCAAGAAGTAGCAATGCCACGCCACTGACAAGCCACCTGCAAAGAGACAAAGCAACCATCGCGGCAACCGAAGTGATCACCTTTTCCGACTTTCATTCAGCTGTTCTTTTTTGCACTTTTTTTATGCGTTTAATGTTAAAAAATCTATAATGAATAGGCCTAAAAGAGTGTATCCTGTGTGTGCGTCTTATCACTAAAGCCACTCCCTTCCAAAGTTGCTTCGTCTGTCTGGCAATATTTTGCCTTTTAATCAAATAAAAAAGATTTAGATGAGCCAATGTTCAAAAATTGCAGTAAAGTAACTGTGACGCGTGGCCACAAGCGTCAGGTCGCTGGTACCAGCTGACAGTTAGAATAGCTGAATTCTGTCAAAATACAGCAATGAAATTAATAGGTATGAATGTCTTTCAGCCAAAAAGTCTATCTGTAGGACACAAAACGCAATCAGAGCCAATGTTGTGTAGCCTATTAATTGTGTTAATTCTAATATAATTAAAACCAAAAATTCATTACATTTTTATTTTGATATAAAAAAAAAAAAAAATATATATATATATATATATATATATATATATATATATATATATATATATATATATATATATATATATATATATATATATACTTAAAAAAAATGAAATAGTGGCTGGTTTAAATTATTGTGTTTAAATATTAATAAAAGTATGCTTAGCCTATAATAGGCGTAAGAAGAGGAAACTCCCACGAACACAGGTAGAAAATGCATACTCCACACAGAAATGTCAACAGATGCAGTTGGGACTTTTTGCAGCTAGCGACCTTCTTGCAGTGATGTAACAGTGCTAACCAATGAGCCACTGTGCCGCCAGTTTAAACAAACAGCAAACATCATTTTTTGAGTGCACCTTGTAGAGCTGTGGAACGTAAAATACTGACTAAAATTATCTCAATATTTTTAGGAATTTTTCTGAAAATGGTAATTTAAACAACATTCTACTAAGTAAATATAATACTACAACTTCGAATCATTCATTCAAATGATTTGTTCAAAACAGCAGATTAATTGAGAAACTAAGTAAATAACTGTCCTTATACATGAATCATTGGCTCAAAAACAAATTAATGAAACCAGAATAGAGACAATATCCTGTCTAAAACATAACTCATACAAGCATCTATGAAATGACACTTCCTAGTAAAAAGGCTAGTATATTTTACAAATGTTTGCCAAAAATAGGCAACTAAGACATGACATTTTGTTAATTATGTCGATTGTCAAATTTTGTTCAGTGATATTTGTGTCATACTGTCTGACTGTTGCTTTGTCTGTTGCTCTATATTTCACTGTCTTCACTTTTGTCAGTCACTTTGTCTGTAACTCTGTCTATTGCTCTACTTGTCGTTCACTCTTTTGATTGCTCTGTCCATCACTATGCCTATTGCTCTACCTCAGTGGTCACCAGACTTGTTCCTGGAGGGCTGGTGTCGTGCAGATTTTAGCTCCAACCCTAATTAAACACACCTGAACAAGCTAATCTTAATTAGCTAATCAAAATATTCTTACTAGGTATACTTGAAACATCCAGGCAGATGTGTTGAGGCAAGTTGGAGCTAAACCCTGCAGGGACACCCGCCCTCCAGAACTGAGATTGGTGACCCCTGCTCTAGCTATTTGTCACATTGAATATGTTTATTATGGACACTAATAATCTAATTTTAATATGATTGAGACAATACTTAGATTAAGAGCCCACCATGTAAACCATGTACATTTTTGATTACATTAATCTGACAAAAATCATAATCGAACTACACTCTTCCAGCAGTTCCAATATCTCGTTTGTCATGGGGGCATGCATGAAAAGATTCCTGATTGAAAGTGAAAGTACCAAACTGCAGTTAAAGTCGACAAATTACAAATGAAACCAAAATTAGGGGCAGCAGGGGGGAGCAATGGGTAGCACTGCCACCTCACAGAAAGAAGGTCGCAGGTTTAAACACCGGCTGGGTCAGTTGGCATTTCTGTGCAGAGTTTGCATGTTAATATATCAATCAATCAATCAATCCCATCCATCCATCCACCGGTGCTCCCAACTTCAAATATGAAGGAGCACCAGAAAAAAATTAGGAGCATTAGAAAAAAATTAAGAGCACCCACCAGAAATAATTGAGCAACACTGTATATTGTATTTTAAGGGATTTATTGTATTTGAAAACAACATCAATTAAGACTAACAAAAACAAGAAACAACTATCTAACTAATGCTGTGATGACTTATTAATATTTGTGCAATAACTCCAAAATGAATGTCTAATAATTAAATAGTAATGATGATGAAAATGTCTACCCATCCTTTGAAGATAATATAATATTGAATTCATGTAATTAAAGGTTGATTTAATTGATTTATAATAAATGAATTATTAAATAAATAATAAAAAATTATAATAAAATTTAGCAATTTTTTATAAATCCAAAATTTCTTAAGTGTCTCTTCAGAAACCAGAATAACACTCTGACGTTGCAATGCAGAATAACGTATCAAATAAGCAAATAGAAAAGATAAATGCAGGTCTGCTTGCTTGAAAAATGGTAATGTTTCCCTCATGGTTTCCATTCTAATTATGTAAATGAGTGGTTGACAGTCGAAACAGTAGGCATTCCCAAAACATTACACAACCAAAAAAAAAAAAAAAAAACCCACCCATACCGCTTCTGCCTAAAACTTCTGCCTGTCCCTGTCATGTCAAATTATGCCAAGCAGACTGGGAGTTTTCTGAATTAGAATGAGTCAATCTGGATCAGTGAAATATGCTTAGCACGCAGAGATGCCATGTTTGATAAGTGTGCTGACTGTCTGTTAGCTCTGAGCTGCTATGTAATTGGGGGCGTCTCTGACTAAAAAAAAACTGTCCTTGGATCACAGGAGGCTCTCTGCAGTGGATTAAAACTCTTTGCTACCCTGCCGTCTACCTTATTTGGAGGTAATTGATGTGAATTAGCGCTAAAGGGGCAGTAGGCTGTTAATATTAGCAGTAGATTTCATGAGGGAGCAGCTGCGGTGACTTGAGCCAGTTGTGTCACTCTCATATTGTATTTTTAATAGTGAAGAGATGTTTTGTAGCTGGAAATAGTTGATGTAGTCTGTACATGTACTTTAATATACAATTTGCAGTGCATCTGGAAAGTAGAGCGCTTCACTATTTCCATATTTTTTATGTTAAAGCCTTATTCCAAAATTAATTAAATAAATTTATTTCCTCGATTCTGTACACAATATTCCATAATGTGAAAAAAAAATGTTTTCTAAAATTGTTGCAAATTTATTAAACATAAAAAACCTGCTTCGAGTCTCGGCTGGGTCAGCTGGCGTTTCTGTGTGGAGTTTGCATGTTCTCCCTATGTTTGTGTGGGTTTCCTCCAGGTTCTCTAGTTTCCCCCACAGTCCAGAGACATGCTGTACAGGTGAATTGGGGTAGGCTAAAGTGTCCGTAGTGTATGTGTGTGTATGAGTGGTGGATTGCTGCTCAGATGGTTGTCCTTATGTAAGGTTTTCCTTTCTCCACAGAAGAACGCTGGAGCCTAGACAGAGTGTTATTGATCACCTCCCTGACTAAGGGCCTACTCACACTATGCCATCCGTACCGTGCCCAGGCCCGTTTTCCGGATCGTTTGAGAAGTGTGAGTGCGCTGAATCGGGCTCAAGCTCGGTTCACTTGGCCGGCCCTGGCCCGGTTGGAACAGGTGGGCCTGAGCCCAGTTCACTTGGGCTTTGTGTGTGAGTGCAAAACGCGCCAAAGCCCGAAACTGAAAGTGAGACGTGACTTTTAAGGGACTGTTTCATATGGATTTATTAATCATTCTTACTGTTCAGTGAACGCAAACTGCCATAGTTTATTAAAGACGCAAACCCCTCACAGCACGACAGCTGCGCGCCTTCAGCAGACCTCCTCATTCCTGCAGCACGAGAGCTTTATGATTGTTTATGAGCGCCAAAAGTGGCGGATCTGTTAGGCGAAATATCTGACTGCGTGTCCCCGCATCCCTAAGGACTGTTTGGCGAAATATTTGACGGCATATCAAACGACTGAAACGATATAACTAGAGAAATCTCCACTGTGCTGCTGAGTGAGAGAGTGCTTCTCACTGAACAGCGCAGTGACGATGACGTAAGCGTGCCGAAGCCCGTTTGTGGTGTGAGCGCAGGCCGTCGGGGGAGACGGGAGGGGGGACAAGCGTGCTTTGGCCCGGTTCGAGGCAACTGTACCTAGTGTGAGTACGGCCTAAGGCCCTTCTCCCCAAATCACTCAGCTCAGATAGCCGGCCAGCTCAAGGAGTCCTAGTGGTTCTAAACATCATCCACTTACAGATGATGGAGGCCACTGAGTTCATTGGAACTTTCAGAGCAGCAGATTTTTTTTTTTCTGTAACCTTCCCCAGTCTTGTGCCTGAGACAATACTGTCTTGGAGGTATACAGACAATTCCTTTGTCTTCATGCTTGGTTTGTGCTTTTACATGTACTGTTAACCCTGAGACCTACAGAACCCTGAGAGATATAGATAAGTGTATGCCTTTTTAAATCATGCCCAATCAACTGAATTTACCACAGTTGAACTCCAGTTGCTGAAACATCTCAAGAATGATCAGTGAAACAGAATGTACCTGAGCTCATTTTAGAGCTTCACGGCAAAGGCTGTGAATACGTAAGTACATGTGATTTTTCAGTTTTTTTTTTATTTTTTAATAAATTTGCAACAATTTCAAAAAATCGTTTTTTACATTGTCATTATGGGGTATTGTGTGTGGAATTTTGAAGAAATAAATTAATTTAATCCACTTTGGAATAAGGCTGTAACATAAAAATAAATTGAAGCCCTATAAATACTTTCCGGATGCGCTGTATACTTTATAATGCTCTATAAGCATCAATGACAATTACCAAAAAACAAAACAAAAAATAAAAAAATTAATGAAAAAAACACATGAAAAGATTTCCAAAAATACAATATACTAATTCAATGCTACGCTGATGACACTCAAATCTACATGCCCACCAAACTATCCAGGTATTTTCCTCCTTCCTTCTTGACCAGGGGCCTCATGTATCAACGCTGCGTACGCACAAAAACTTTGCGTACGCCAGGTTTCACGCTCAGAATCGCTCACGTTTGGATTTACTAACAATGAACTGAACGTGGGAATGTGCGCAGCTTCACGGCAGCTTTCTGGCAGGCGTACGCACATTTTTTGTGCGTGTCTGTTTTATTTCCATTGGCGACTCCTAGAGGCAGTTGTGTTAAATTTCTCTCTACAAAGTGTCTGAGCCTTGCAATGGCAGCTGTATGAGACGGGTTCAGCAGGTATATAAGGTTTCCATACCATACATTTGACCAGCCAAACATTAAAGCACAATTTGCAGCAGTCGCCTGTTTTCCCAATGTAATCTAAGCGATCTACCACACGCACATTGCTATAAAGACACTATCTGAAGATGAATTTGCATACGTGAATCAGAAACATTTCCATTCAATAAATGTGCAAATAAAATATGATGCTTATTGATATGAACTTATTGATGATTCCTACTTGTCTTTCTCGTGATAAATAGTTGGCAAAATCTGATATGTAGCGGGGGAAAAAACAAGAAAGAGTTCATCAGACGCTGGATTCGAGCCGAGTTCATGCTCGAACGTGTCAATTCATGATCACATGCGTCTAACGAGTAGCGCCACTGAAACTGTTAAGCATCCTGCAACATTTTACAGATATAAACCACACTATGTCTTTTTTTTTAATGCACTCAGTGCGATGTTCAGACCCAACTGTGTTAACCGCATCAGCTAAACTCTCCCACTCTATTTTTTTCTTTTGTTGTTAATTCCGGAAAACAAACTTGCAAATAACACCGGTTACCTCCGAAAGCAGCACCTCCAATTCACATTCTGTTCAAAGTTTCTCTTTTTGCTTGCTTTGCTAGCATAGTCATTAGCATATTCATACGGGGGAGGAGGCAGGGAGGGGTTTTGTGCTCGTGCATGTTGCGCTCAGTTTCACGTTCATTCAGATGTACAAAAGAATATGCGTGAGATTCGGCGTACGCAGTGTTTCATACATCTGAAATTTTTTCTGCGTACGCACATTTACAGCTTTGTGCGTACGCAATGTTTTAGTAAGATTTCCACGCAAGTCTTTGTACATGAGGCCCCAGATGTTTAGCTGAAATTAAACATTGGCTTTCAGAAAACTTTTTAGAATTAAGTGAAGTTTATTTATAAACCAATTTTGAGAGGATCACATGCTTATGATTTACTACAGCCGGTCCCACATTAGCTTATCATGATCCTCTTATCATATGATTCCTAAATCACTATAAATAACCAAAGTCTTTATTTCACCACTATCTTCATCTTGCATGTTCTCACCGTCTTTGGTTGGTTTCTTCCTTGTTCCCCGGTGTCCTCCCACCATCAAAGATATGCATCATATGTAAACAGACTAAGCCAAATAGTCACTATTGTCTAGCTTCCAGCATCAGTATTTTTCCTTCTTAAAGGAGTTCATCTTAGCCACATCAGCCGGAAAGTTTTTGAGATGTACCTGAGTCCAATCTCCCTTCTTGCCCTGCTAACGGGAGGGACCCCTGGGTTCGAGGATTCCTTGAGCTCAAAGACTCTCCCGGGACAACATGCCAAACAAGCATATTGTAAAACATTGCAAAGCTTCCAGTAAAGTATTGTATTGGTTTATAAAATATTACTTCTCACTTTTAAGACTTCACAGTGTTTCTCCTCAACATCTCACACAATTTCTCCATATCTATACTCCTTTGTACACTCTTAGATCGTCCAACTCTATCTCTTTGATATCACCCGGCACCTAATTAACCACTATGAGAGCTTTACGGCTCCTTGGCTATGGAACTCACTTTGATTGGATTTAAGGAACAGTGATAGTCTTCACACTTTTAAATCCCGTCTTAATGCTGTGTTCACACCAGACGCGGAACGCGCGGATAAATCGTTCTATTCACGCGTAAATAGCCGTGTGAACATTTGAGTTTACTCGTTTCATTCGCGCGTCAAACCCCGCTTCATTCGCGTGTCAAATTCACTTCAGAACAGACGCGGATTTGCGTGATGGGCAGGGCTTCTGTATGCCCAGTGACTCTAGCTTCATAGCTAAATGGCTAACATGGATTTTATGAAGAAAAGATTAGTGTTTATGTGCTTTATGAAGCATGATAAACAGCGTCGATACGTTTAGGGCCGTGTCTGAGTCCACTACATCCTTTCAGAGGTGCATCCAGCTCTGTGAGCTCATAAACTCCTCCAGAAACTTAACTGACGGAGACTTTCAGCGGTGCTTCTGACTGAGCCAAGCCGAGTTTGATGAACTGTTGTCGGTGAAGGCTGGAGGATTTCCCTCGTAACACCGACAACAGGTTCTTTGTCACAATCACGCCCCCACAAGAGCAAGCTTCTGATTGGTTAACGTGGCGCGAATGTACGCTGAAGTTCAGATTTTCGAATTCGAGAGATTCGTGCGAAACGCTCGTTAAGCGCGTCAAACGTGCAAAATGCTCAATTCGCCCCGCGCCATTTGCACAATTTGCGTCATTTGCGCCGTGCCATTCGCACGTATCGCGCCGCAGGATGTCTATTCGCGTGTTTGCATTGACTTAAAATGTAAATCACTTGCGCTTGATGCGCGTGCCGCGTCTGGTGTGAACGCAGCATAAGACTTATCTTTTTTTAAGCAGGCTTTCTTATGATTATTTATTTATCATGTTATTTCATATTTAACATGTGTTTGTATTTGCAACTCTTTTTGTGTATTTGAAATTATGTTTGGCAATGTTTTATTAATTGTTTTTGGTATGTTTACTGATGTTTATTGTAAGGTGACCTTGGGTGTTCAAAAGGTGCCATTCATAAATAAAATGAATTATTATTACGATGACAATTATGTAAAAGGTTTTCATATAATTTGTTTTCATTCAATTATTTTATTTTTGGCTTGGTCTCTTTATTAATCAGAGGTCTCCACAGCGGAATGAACCGCCAACTTATCCAGCTTATGTTTAATGCAGCGGATGTGCTTCATTTACACACATACACTATGGACAATTTTAACTTACCCAATTCACGCATGTCTTTGGAATTGTTGGGGAAACCAACCTGGGGAAACATGCAAACTCCACACAGAAATGCCAACTGACACAGCCGAGGCTCAAACTAGCGACCTTCTTGCTGTGAGGCGACAACGCTACCCTCTGCGCCACTATGACGCCTATAATTTGTTTTAATTCAAATTATTTTCTTTGGTAGGATAGAAGCTTTTGCCATTCAAACACATGCACACACACATATGCCCACACACACATAGACAGACACACACACTCAGCCCTCTGAGACGGCAGGTTTGGCTGGAATCCTCAGCCAAAACAATAGCTTCAGTTCATCTAAGAGATTTCGGCCAAAGAGCATGCACACACACACATGTACACACTCGCAGACACACATGTGGCTTAGCTCCACAACAACTTCTGGCCTAGAGTGATGGGTCAGCACACATGGTAAAGCAGTTCAAGGACAGCACTCGCACAGAGAGCTCGTAAACCTGCCCGGCTCTCCCTGCGCATACTGAACATCTGAGCTGCTGTTTGGAAATAAACTAGCGAGCGTGACCTTCACGCTGATGAGACCAAGCCTTCATGTTGTAAATGGAGTTTTGCTGATGTGTTTGGTCTTCTATTTGCAAAATATTCCTAATGCGAAAGGATAGAAGATCAACTTCAAGGACATGGTGCATAAATCAAACTCCGGAGAACATTTAATACTCTCTCTCAAACTGTAGCCAGAGACGTTTGCTGAAACCAAGAACAGCACAGTATCTCGAGCATTTAGAGAGGATTGCGCTTGTGCGTGTGTCTGTGTGCATGGGGGTGTCTGTTACAATAACATTAGGATGACGACATATTGTAAATTTTACACTGTTTGACTATCATTTGAAAAAGTGAATCATTAAAGAGCCCCTATTATGTTATTTATTTATTTTATTTTATTTTTTTGTGTGTTTGTGTGTGTTTACCACTGCAAGTCAATGGAGACATCCAGCTAAGATTTTAAGATCCAGCCGCTGAGACTGCAGCTCTGCACAACACATTGGGCCAGCGGAGAAATTAAAATGGTCATGCCCAACTGAATCTCAAGGTTTCTCTCAAGGTTTTTTTTTCTTCACTTTCGCCAATTTCGCCAGTTTTTCCCCTCCCCGCTGTCGCCACTAGCTTGCATGGTTTAGGATTTGTAGAGCTGTTCATCGATGGACTTGCTCTCCAGTGTTAGACCCTCAATAGTAATTATTAAACCACACTGAACTGAGCTGAACTGAACTAAAGCACTAAAAAACTGAACTACACTGTTCCAATTTACTATGACCTCTTATGTGAAGCTGCTTTGACACAATCTACATTGTAAAAGCGCTATACAAATAAAGGTGAATTGAATTGAATTTAATTTGAAAGTGCACTGTATTGATCTTAAAACAAAATAGTAAACTCAGAGTCGAATAATTGAATAGTGTTGGGTTCCGATCTTTTGCCTGAATGTGTCAACATCGATACATTACATCACCAAATATGTAGTACTGGATCTGGTAAAATGTGAACGAGCCTTTCCCTTCAGACACTAGCGGAGTGCAGGGGATCATTGAACTAATCATGACACAAAGATGATGATCACTGACAGACAGAGATTCGACTATGGGGAGTACCCTCGAGTACTTTTTTTTAGTTTCAACAGATTTTTTTTGTGTTGAGCATTAGTTAAGACAAGACATTCTAATCCAATCGTTTGAATAAGTTAATCATTAATATAATTGCTGAGATCTCATTTGAAATACTGATTATACTCACTTTGACTCAATAATTTGAATCAATAAATCATTCATTTATTAGTCATTGATAATTGACCCTTCGCTAAGCCCCACCCTCCTTAGTTACTGTTGCTACGCCTGTCAAGCTTTTGTGTCTGGCACGTCTATTACAATATGAATGGTCTGGTGTCAGACATTGCCAGGGATATAAGCAGGTGAAATATCCGAGAAAGCCAGACAAAAAAAGGACTGCAGTATTCATTACAGGGGTATATTCACCACATAATAGGCAACCGATTATTGTTTTGTTGATATGTAATTTCAAATATCCGTAGCTTAAAACAGATGGAAATATGACTGCTATTAGTATGACTACTATGGCGAGGGCTTAAACGGAGCAGTGCTCATATTATCGAGCAAAAAAAAAAAAAGAAAAAAAAAGAAAAGACAGCTGGGAAACATAACCTGCTTTGTATTTTTGTAAGTAACATAGTTTAGATCTGTTTAGGGTAGGACGTGTGTGAGTTATTGTCGTATATCACTGAATGTGTCAGGAATATTGAAAGCAAAACCAACTTAACTCCACTCCTTTAGCGCCCCTCAAAGAGCTTGATCCATGCTGGCATTTCTCCCCTTGGTGAAAATAATTCCACCACCCTGTCCAAACTTTTAAGATACCAGATCTCAGATTTGCAAAATGCATATGCACAATGCTTTGACCTGTGTCCCTTGCTTAACAGCTTAACATAGATATATACACTAGATGTCGCCTGGCCTATTGTTGTCTATTGGACGGAATGCGTCAATAGCGCCGCCATCTTGCTACAGGGTAGCGCTCCTTTGAAATGAATGCGGGACCAATGTAAAGTTGAGGACTGTGGCCATCCAAAGCCAGAGATATACACATATACACATACATCTATGATCGGGAGTATTCCTGGATGTTAGTATGTAATTTTTTTTTCTAATTACGAAAATTATAATTTTACATCACTTTTCTACATTGATGGATCAGTGACCGCACGGGCATTCCTGACAAAAAGCTTGTGTTTGTGTGTACAGAAATTTACTATTCACCCTCCCTGTTAAATTTGATCTAATCATGTCCTGAAACACACCTCCTCTCCTGCTTTCACTTCTCATACTGACGGAGGGAGCGATTAGTTTGTGAATGAATCCCCCGAACGACTCTTTCACGTTAGCCGACAATAATACAAGTTTCTGGCACCACAGCATCTCGTTGTCATATTTCTTTTGCATTGTTTGCTGATTTTATTCAATAAAACTAGCATAAGCCGAGTGTTTAGTGCGAGTTGGAGCTTCGTTGTCTTATGGTGAATGCAGTAGTTGACTGTTATCATCAATAACGTTACCTGATTAGCACAAAAGTTCAGAACATACAAAAACAGAAGAAAACTTAATCTTACCTATGAAATGTTCAGCCTTTGTGCTTTGATTTCTTTGTTTGCTCGTTTCTACACCCGTAGACAGCGCTAAAGTCCCGCATCTTCACGTAATAACACTGTCTTGACTAGTGCGGTTGAATGACATTTGTCCTGGGAGCACTGTACCAATGTGGCGGCGCTATTGACGCATGCTCAGGGTCCCTATTCGATTATGGGTGTGGCTTAGCGAAGGGTCAATTGAAGACTGTTCACTTGAGTAAAGACTGTTTATTTGTTTACTGTTTACCTGTTTACTTGAATATGTGAATTAAATCAGTCGAATTGATGAATGATTTCACTGTAATTTGTGAAGCAATTTAATGGTTTATCTAAAAAGAACCTTCTCACAATACAACAACATTGTGTCTTGAGCTGGTTATGATTTCTCCTGCTCAAAATAATGAGGAAAAATGTTTTAGTTAAACATAATGGAGTACTTTTATTATGTAGTGAAGTTAAGATTTCCCAAAATAAACAAAACAATTTTTTAAACCTTTACAGATGAGCTACATACAGTATAAAGCCTTCTTACAGTTCAGATACAAAGATTACATTATGAAGTCCTTTACATGACCTTTTTTGAATTCATAAAGTATTAAAGGTAGCGCTTAATATACTTATTTGCAACTTAAAATGCAGGGAAATGTGCTGAATTTCAATTTCTGTTATTAAAATCTCCCGAACAGCCCGCGGTCTCAGGGTTGCTGTAAAGGGAAGGGGGGATTTTGTACCGCAGAACTGCCATCTTGCTTTGTGTTGATTGCTCTTTGTTCTGCAATGTAATGCTGGATGAGTTCCATTCTTAGGTGGCCCAACGGGGGCTCAGGCAGACAGCAGGTCCAATCCAGTGCCATTGTCAACCAGCTTAGCTGCCATTGTCTTTGTCATAGAGTCTCTATGATGATCTCGTTCCGTTTCAATAGGAGAGCACAGACAGTCCCCAGTGCTGGGACGAACGCATGTGTGCACTGCAAATCTGGAGTGACATGGTGTGTGTTGTGTTGGACTGTGTGCATGTGTGTGTGTAAGTATTGCACCTCTTTTCTATATTTATCTTCAAAGTGTGCCACCTCTCATGTGAGCTCTAGCCCAGAACCTGGAGGGAGGGAAAGAGAAATATAATGAAAAGGAGGAGGCATTAGGGATGAACCATGCTCATTGTGTTAGTTGGTATCTGGGACACTGCAATACCACATCTCAGAAGACTTTATTGTCTGCTTTTATATTATACTGTGTGTATAAATGTAAGATGCTAATGAAACTCTACACATGGACAAGCAGTGGCTGGTTTATTAAAATTCTGCTTTGTTTATATTAACATGCTATTTATGATGCCCTGGAAAATAGAGATAAGCCTGTAATTATTATTATTATTATTATTATTATTATTAATTTTATTATTATTATTATTATTATTATTATTATTATTTTGTGTTATGGCTGATAATAACAAATATCCGCCATATGTTAATTTTCTATACTGTATTGTCTAATAAAACATTCAACATAAATTACTTTTCAGATCGATACAGGTGAACCTACAACATACAATATAAATTAAATGTATAGCAATGTGCAAGTATAAATATATGAGTAAAACATCATGTATGGAATAAAGTTGTTTAAATGTGTTATGTACAAGAATCTTTTGTACTCTTGGAGGGTGTTTTCATCCACTTTGGGGTGAGTTTGAGTCTAAATTTGGCAATAATATTGTCTGTGTTTCAGCTAGAAGAATGATTTTTGGGCTGTCAGTGAAAATTTAATAGACGTCTAAGAATCACCCAAAAGTAGACTAGTCATCAAATAGACAAAAGTGAATGACTACACATATAAACTCTGTCTATTTGACGACTAGCCTAGTTCTGGGCACTTTTTAGATGTTTATTAGATTTTCACTGACAGCCCAAGTTTAGCCTTGTTTTAGCCAAGCTGTCAACGTTTTGATGTCTATTAGACGTCTATTAAAACCAAATTTGTTTGCTGAGAAGTGAGCTACTGAGCAAACTGACCACAGTTGAAACATTGTCCATGTGTAGATAGATATGTGAGGCGAACATATTTAATTATAAGGACATTAATATGGACATTTGGTATTTATTTGGTGTTGTGCAAAGGACTGCATGTAGTTAAAATTGTATTTGTTGATAATATATTCCTGTAAATATCATTAGTATACATAAAAAAAGATGTTGGTGGCATACTGCCCCTAGTGTTCATTTACCTATAAACTGCAGTCAAATATATGTTTAAAGGGTCATGAAACAACCCCGTTTTAGCAAGTTTTTTTCAGACATCTACTTTGGAAAAGTCAGGAATGTGGGCGTGTCCGGCTCTCTTTAGGGGGGAGTGGAGAGGAGGGAATGAGGAAAGGTCTGTAAAAATTTGCATGAAAATATGAGTGTCAGTTTGGGCACGCGCTGATTTTTACAGAGGCAAAACAAACACAGACACAGGGGGGAAAGACTCACTGTGTTTACATGGACATCAGTATACAAATTATATGCCAAAATATTAAATGGTGGACTATAACTGCAGTTTGGCTCTTTCATTCAGGAATTTCATTCATGCCCCTCGTGACAAACAAGATATTTGATTTGAGGAGCTGCTGGAAGAGAAAAAATGAGAGAATGAGAGAAAATGAGAGAAATGAGAGAAAAAAACTTCCGCATTTCTCTGTAACTCAGTAGGTAGCGTCAGAAAGCCGTGTGTTATTCCTGTCACAAAATGTGGCGAAAATCCTACACAACGATGTTTGATTGTGGTGCTTACTTGTTTACACTCGGAGAGCAGCATTTACTGCAGATTTTTCAGGACATAATATTGTAGTGATATTAACGTACAGTGAACTTTATTAACATAAGAAAGACGTAAGAATGTAAGAAATCATTTGACTAAGGTACGTCTTTAAACACTGAAAGAGTACTGCTGACGATACGAACTAACTTTGCCTCTGAATAAACAAACAAAGACCACTGATCACTCCCTCTCCGAATCTGTAGAGACAGGACAATCAACACCAACTGGAGCTGCGTCTTTATTAAAAGGAGACAAGCAGCAAATCAGGATTTAATAATTTCCAGATGTGAAAAGCTCTCGGGTAAAATAAAAAAAAAAAGTTTCTTAGACACGCATTTCTGTCGCATGTCGCGTGCACTGTAATCCACACAGTCCAGCTGCGCTCTCATAGAGGGAAAATCATAACAACCAAACAATTCTTGTTCTCCCGCTTGTTTGGCAACACAACGTGGCGTCTCTCTGCCGTCTGATCACTGTATCAGGTAAAAGCTATCATGCGTATTAATGAAGTTGCACCGCATACACAATAGGGCGCGCTGATTGGTTTGAACCAAGTCTTACTCATGAATGATGCAACACACTCAGAGATGTCACAAGGTACTTCCAGGTACAGACGTCCAGTCTACACGCTGGAATACACGCTAAGATCTCATGGCCGTAACGCAGCTTTAAAATTTTGTTTCAATCCGGAAGTACAAAATTGTTTGAAACAACCTAAAAACAACTAATTCTCACTTTTTTATGTGTCCTAATAGTGTTTTTAGCAGTGTGGGACACATATATGACTGTAAGCAGCTCAAAAAATGTGTTTTGGTGTTTCGTGACACTTTAAGGATGTTTTTTTGCAGTTTCACAGTATTGTAGGCTGAAGCACATATTTCCATTGAGCCGTTGTTTGGTTTATATTTATGGCTGTAATTTCAGATAGTCAGAGAGTGATTCATCTTTTAAAAATAGTTAAAATATTTGTGTCTGTGTGTGTCCCACATATATTGTAAAATGGTGTACTTCAGTTTAAGAGCAGGCTCTGAGGTTCACACTATTCACCAAGGTCCACTTTACATGCTGCATGAAAGGTAATGAAAAGGCATAATAGGGGCACTTTGAGTTTGCATCATCAGAAAAACATTTTAATGAGAGACATTTCAGTCATTCAGCCTTCCTCAGGCTACCTTACTGAAGGTCAATTGACCAAAACATTACTCATTAAAATATTTTTCTCATGATGTAGCTTAAGTATTGTGCAGGAGTCATGTTTGTCTAGTTCAAATAGTCAAAGGAGTCGGTACCACAACATTATTATGTAAAATATATTAATTGGAATTCATCTTGAGATGGCAACTAAAAATACACACAATCATTTTAAATGTAATTTCATTTCAATAATTATATTTTCATCAGTTCAGTTGGTGCGCATTGGTAATTCTCCAGGTCAAATCAGTGGGCTGGAGGGGTTGAGCTGTGGTGTGTCTGAGTATTTGGGTGTTTAGAAAAGGATTAACTGGATCATCTGTTTTAAACCTGGTGTTTGGCCCCTATCATTCACTCCCTGTAGTCTTTCACTCCATTAATCTTGGCTCCACACACACACACACACACACACACACACACGTTAGTTAACAGACACTAAAAGAGAAAGGCAAGAGGAGAAGAGATACAGAAAAGTCCACCCCGAGTGCCAAATCCTGCTGGCCACCACAATCTGCTTTTGCTGTAACAGTATTGCTGCATGTGTATTTACTATTAGAGTTTTGTTAATTTGTTTATTTTTAAGTGAACAAATAATTATTAAAATATTTTAAGCGACGTGTAACAAACCATGATATAATAAGCCGATTGCTTCATTGTTTGAGTTTGCTCTATTGTTATTTGTCTTGTGTCTTGTAGTTACTTAGTGAATTAATGACATTTTAATGTGCTCTTTATATTTTTATTTGCGTATAGTGCTTGTTACAAAATACTTTCTTCATTTCTGATGACATGAAACATCTTTTGGAGGGGCAATCAATGTGTGTCTACTGTCTGCCCTGCCATTAGCAACACCCATCTTACAACAATACAGTCGTTTCCCAATAGACGAAATCATGCACCACCTACTTTTATTCTTACTTTAGGACCATTTCAATTGGATATACACCACAAAATCTTAACTTCCAGCTGCCTACCATTAGTTTTCACACTGTACCTCCTAAAGATAGCGTTAGTGACTGAGGTATTGTACATGTATAGCTTTATAGATGTCTTCTGAGACACTTCTTTTGATATTTTTTTTGTTTGTTTTTCTCGCAAGCAACGTTAGTAATGTTTTGAAGCTGCTGCTATAGTGACCTGTTTAGAAAAGGAGGTCTGGGAGGACAATCTCATTTAAATTTCAAGTGAAAGTCAACCAATACTGCACAATTTGGATCAAAGCCTAAAAGGGGCGCTTTTAAAGAGGTAAACAAAGTTTGATGTTATCCGACATTATTTTGAGACTTTTTTTCTTTTTTTTTTAGGCACTTGTATTGTAAAAGTAAACAAAAAATTAGATTGTGCAATGATGCTGTAAGAGACCCAAACGTCACTAAAATCCCTTTAGGACCTTAAGGCCATCTTTGAAATGCCTCTTGGGCAGTATGCTTTGGCTTTCTGTCGGAATGGGGAAACATCAAATTCTCTAAAACTGTTTGCTAAGCTTACAATTGCATTACATACAGTTGAAACCAGAAGTTTACATTCAATGTCAGATATTAATGTGACTAAACTTTTTCTCTTTTAAGTAAGTTAGCATTATCAGATTTGTTTCTGTTATGTTAAATAGCAGAATAATCAGATATATTTTTGAGAAATTGTTCTAACTTTTCTTGAAAGTCAAGTTTACATACAATAAGATTATTATGCCTCTGAAAAAGCTCAAATGATGTTGTCAAGATTTTGGGAGTTTCTGATTGGTTAATTGACAACATTTGAGTAAATTGGAGGCACAACTGTAGAACTGTAACGACATGGGAAAATCAACAAGCCACAATAAAAATAAAATTAAAATAAAAATTAAAAAAATAAAAAAAAGATTACAGTTTGCTAAATTACACTGGGAAACTAATCATTTTTATAGACATGTCCTGTGGTCTGATGGAACTAAAATTGAGCTGTTTGGCCATAATGACCAGTAATACATTTTGAGGACAAAGGGGAAAGCTTACAAACCTAGGAACACTATCCCAACTGTAAAATATGGGGGCGACAGCATCATGTTGCAGGGCTGTTTTGCTGCAGGAGGGACTGGTCCACTACACAGCATAGATGGCATCATGAAGAAAGAACATCATGTTGAAATACTGAAGCAACATCTCAAGACATCAGCCAGGAAATTAAAACTCGGCCACAAATGGGCTTTCCAAACAGACCATGGCCCTAAGCATACTGCTAAATAAGTTAAAATGTGCTTTAAGGACAACAGAGTGAATGTTTTGGAGTGACCAACACAAAGCCCTGAACCCAATCCTTTAGAAAATGTGTGGGAAGAGTTGAAAAAGCTTGTGCGAGCAAGACAGCCTGCAAATTTGACTCAGTTACATCAATTCTGTCAGTGAGAACTATTGTGAGAAGCTTGTGGAAAGATACCCAAAACATTTGACCAAAGTTTCACAGTTTTAAAAGCAAAGCTAAAAAAATACAGAGGAAATGTATGTAAACTGGAAATTAATAAAAAAAAATCTCAGAATTTTTAAATTTTTTTTATTATTCTGGCATTTAGCAAATTTAAATCATTTAGTTAATCCTAACAAACCTAAAATAGCAAACGTTTTACCATTTACCATCAGACATTTTTTTAAAAAATGGTTATGTTCCTTTTTATAGTGTATGTAAACTTCCTGTTTCAACTGTATTTAAAATCATCAATAAGGTTAAGCAACAACTGTCTCATAATTTTCATTTCTAAATGTTCGAATCAAATAAAATCCTCATTTTTCCAGGTTGCCCCAAGCTAATGCACATGCTAACTTGAAAGATCGAGATCACAACACCAACCTCATTTATGGCTGTTCTACATATTATCATCCTTAAGAGGATGCTTCATCACATTGTGCTGCTCTTCTGAAGTAATTTACAACTTGGTCTTGATGACGAATCTCCTCCATAAATAAAACTGGCCAAAAAATGTTTGTGGGTGTTTGAGTAATTTCTGCTGTCATGTGATGTGTATTGGACAGGTTGGACTGTACCTCGCATTTGTTTAATACAAATTACAAAACCAGAAAACATTTGTTTTCATGTGTAGTTGGTTCATTTAAAAGTAGAGATTTTAATCTTTATGTGGATTTATTTCTCATGTCTGTGAAGCAAGTATTCGCTGAGATTCAAGGGTTTTCGTTGACCATAAAAAACTGTCGTTAAAGCACACGTCTGGTCAGAGCTTCTCCCCTAGAGAAACATTAGTCTGTGATTGATGATTGACTCCTGTACTTGTAGGCGGGGCTTTATTTGCTTTATTGTCTGATCCACTTTTCTCCATTAAAAACTATACAAGTGTCTTGTTTACTGTGTATAGTCTTTGACGATACTCAACCCTGATTCTCATACACAGAATCATACAGACATCTGTACGATGAAGCATATTTGAGCATCTGCTAACACTTGTAGCATTCCTAGGATGAAGCTCTCCCTCAAGGGACAGATATTACAAGATTGTCCACATCAATGACAGAGACAAGGATTCCAGTCATGTTCCAATCTGCTGTCATTGTCACAGCAACACCCGTTCCATTGTTCTATTGTCATTGTGAGGAAAATACACTGGTCATTGTTTTTTTGTTCCCACTAGTGAAATCATCAGCACCTCCTGCAATTCATGTGTGAATTTTATTCTAGCTGATGCATGGCTGCAGTGCATGTGTGTTTGTGCCTATAAGCAAGTCTAAATTACAACTGAAAATGGCTCAGTAGTGTAAATTAAAAGCCCCCGAATGTCCGCATAACCGCTTTGTTCTATGGCATCTTTGTGCATATACAGTTAGTCTGAGTGGAGCGATTTTCCCTCTAAATGCTCTTCAGCGTTAATGAGGGTTGAGTGTCTAGTAAAGCCCTTCCATTGCTTCACATATCACACGAACAATATTAATTATAAAACCCATCCACATTTACCCAAACACTCCCACAGCATCTTACAGTATGTGCAGGAAATCTAATCCAAGCACACTGAGGATTTGCTATAATATCGTCATTCATTCGGTCGTTTACCATGATGCTTTTGTTCAAAGCCGTTTACAGTACATGCAAGATATACCTTGAACCCTAAGTAATCTGCTTTACAATTCACAAATTCCCAAAACTTTGATTGTTTTTGAATACCTCTTGAATGCAGGTTTATTTTTTAGAAGACTTTACATAGAATGGCACTTTAAATGTGATATGGTGCATGGTGTTATAGGTATAGTCTAACAAAAGTGCAGACATTTTTTTTTACTGTATTTTTGGTTACTTGCATAAAAGAGAGAGGTTGCAATTTTTTATTTTTTTTACGGTTTGAAAGTTTCAGCTTGAAGGGGCAAAAAAACTGAGCCCAAACTTTTGATCGGTAGCGTACATATAAAGAATCATGCAAGGGAATTGGCAACCAAAGTATGCAGTACTTTGCGGTTTGTAAATTAAAGCATTACCTTTTTTAAAAATGTGCAAACCTCATTTGAAAATGGACCATTTAGTATAATTTGTTTAACTAAATGGTGATACAGATTTGATGAGTGGTCATTAATAATAATAATACTAATAATAATAATAATAATAATAAAAAAAAAAATAATAATATTTTAGACATATTAAAAATCAAATCAAATAATAATAATAATAATAATAATAATAATAATAATAATAATAATAATAATAATTATTATTATTATTATTATTATTATTATTATTATATTAATACTATTTTATACATGATAAAAATAATAATATTAATAATATTATTAATAATAATAATAATAATAAGAAGAAGAAGAAGAAGATGATGATGATGATGATTATAGACACACTATAGTGGTAGTAATAAATAATAATAATTATAATAATAATAATTATTATTATTATTATTTTAACAATAATGATAATAATAATAATAATAATAATAATAATAATAATAATAATAATAATAATAAGATGATGATTAAAGACACACTATATTGGTAGTAGTAGTAGTAATAATAATAATAATAATAATAATAATAATAATAATAATAATAATAATAATAATAATAATAAAAAAATAATAATATTACAAATAGTAATGACAGCAACATTATTAAAATATATATATATTTGTAAAACCAAAAATAATAACTGGAGCTGCAGAAAAATGCATCTGTCTAATTATATCAAGCCATAAAAGTGGAGCAAAGACTGCATCCTATATAGCTACTCTATACATGGAGAAATGCAAATGCATGACAGAGACAGGAGGAGCAGTGGAAACATAAAGAAAAGGTCTAGAAAGGAAAGAGAAATCTGAGAGAATGCTGAATCCTAAATGAGCATAATATGGCATTATAATCGAGTAGATAAAGTCACTGAGACTGAGAGATGCAGCTCAAATCTTTTCCAGCAGCTCATTGTTTTGTTTTCACTTGAAGTCTCATGCATATAAAAATATGGCAAGTTTGTTCTGTAATAGACACCGTACTGCATTTGCTTTTTTAATTATTTTTCCTGGTGCATTTTTTTCGGCCATTTTGTTTAGTCCGTGGTGTCTTTTTTTTTTTTTTTTTTTTTTTGTGTGTGTTGGTATGCAAAAGCAGTTTTTGGCATTACTTTATAGGACACACACACACACACACACACAGACACACACACACACACACACACACGCACAGTGAGTCTTGGCTCCAAGAGACAGCAAGAGATTAGATTCATGTGAAACCTGAGAGCCTAAAATTTAGGTTAGAGTAGGCTTGTTCTGTAAAATGGGAGTGGAAAAATTGTGAAAATGGGTGGCGACATATTGAGAGGGGGTTTGGCTACATAAGCAGTGTATGAAAATGGGAGTAGTGAAGAGGTTAAAAAAAAAAAAAAATTATATATATATATATATATATATATATATATATATATATATATATATATATATATATATATATATATATATATATATATATCTTGCTGTAATATTGAAGTGCTGTCGACATTGCTTTAATATCAAAATAAATCTATATACATTTTTTCGTAAACTGTCCCTTTAAAAGGAGTGTCATTATTTATCTGATTCACGTCTGATTGGCCAAAATTTTGTGAAGTGCAGGATGAGTCATCAGAAATGTTATAGGAGTAAAGGAGGAAAGACTAATGCTACAGTTGGGTTGTGTGTATAGGTGAAGTTTTGTAGATCTGTGTTTTTGACCAAAATAGCTGGGTTTAGTCTATTGTCTGTGATGCTTAAATTTAACACATCACGTCATAAAACAAACATAACTGGTAACATGGTGGGTTTCTTAGTGTTGTCAAAATGAAAGTTCAAGTTCAGACAAACAGAAAACAATGACAATCAATTAAATATATTAGTCAAATATTAGCTGATAATACTGCAATTAACCACCAACAAAACCAAATCAACATCCACTAGTACTATCTGAAATATTTAGTGTGACATTGCATCTATCTACACCAGGGGCCTCAAGTTCGAAGACTTGTGATGAATTCATACTAAAACATTGCGTACGGACAAAGCTGTAAATTTGCGTATGCAGTAAAAAATTCAGATGTATGAAACACTGCGTACGCAGTATCCCACGCATATTCTCTTTGTACATCTGAATTAACGTGGAACTGAGTACATGTGCACGACTGCAAAACCCCTCCCTGCCTCTTCCCCTGTATTAATACGGTAATGACTCCACTTTGACAAAACCAGGCGAAAAAGCAATGGAAAAAGCAAGCAAAAAGAGAAACTTCACAGAATCTGAATTGGAGGTGCACCTATATCAGAGGTAGATCGGAGAAAAACAGAGTTATAAAACTGTGGAATTAATAACAAAAGAAAAAAAAATAGAGTGGGAGAATTTAGCTGACGCGAATAATGCAGTGGGGTCTGAACATTGCATTGTGAGTGAATAAAAAAAGAAATGGTCCAATGTAAAGGAGCAGGTTAAGAGGAGAACAGCGACGCACTGTCAAAGTGTGGAACGAACAGGCGGAGAACAGAATTTTGAACTAACACCCTTTGAGGAGAGAGTTGCCTCAATTGTGGTTGACACTTTACTGTCTGGAGTAGTATCTGTGTCTGTGGGAGACTAGAGGAACACTTTTTTAGGCCGGTAAACCAGCACCCCTTCACTCTTATCAAGGCAGCGCCACCTGCATTTCAGCTGCCCAATTGCCCGCTGACCAAGTGCGAGAGTGGGCATCATTGTATCTGCACTCTTGGTCAGTTTGTGAGTTTCTGAGGAGGGTTAACAGCCACATCTTTTATGGATAACCGCGTTGTCCTGATATGCAGTTACGCTCAACAAAATAAAAAAAAAATTAAAAAAACATCAACACCAACAACAATATTTATTTATAAAGCACATTTAAAAACAACCAAGGTTGACAAATGTGCTGTACATAGGAGTGTTATAGAGAAGCAGAGTATAAAACAAACATTTAACAAATAAAAGCAATAAAACAGTGATCAAGGAGTATTAAAAGTGAGAGAAAATAGATAGTTCTTTAAAACAGACTTAAACACAGAAATTAAGGAGAAAAGTCTAATAATATCTTTAAATACATCACTCACCAAGAAGCTACCTATCGCACACCCTTCCACCTTGGAGCCCTCAGATTCGACCATTGATAATGTCCTCTAAGGCCAACACTGCCATCTCCATAGACTAAGGGTTGTATACATTTGCGAATGCTTTTATGTTCTAAGTGATAGAGCATATAACATAATTGGTAAAAAAAAAAAAAAAAAGCCAATTAACCAATTTAATCAATCATAAATTAATAGCAATGTTTTTCACGTGTTGGTGCGATACTTTGCAGTGTGCAATTTAACATGAATGCCTCTGGGAGTCGCCATTGAAAATAAAACATACACGTAAAAAAATACATGTATGCCAGACATGAAGTTGCTGTGGACCAACGCACATTCTCACGTTAATTTCATCGTTAGCAAATCCAAGCGTGAGTGTGAAACCTGGCATACGCAAAGTTTTGGTGCGTACGCAGTGTTGATACATTAGGCCCTAGGTGTGTTAAACTCAGTTCCTTGAGGGCTTTAGCTGTGTACAATTTAGTTCCAACCTTACTTAAACACTGTTGAAGCAGGTTTGACACCCCAGATCTACAACGTTAGACATATTTACTGCAGTTATTTACTGCAAAATACCCAGCAACATATCAAATGCATTCTTTACAGTTCCCTACTGTGATATGCACTGCATTGTAAGCCATTTTAAAACTTGTACAGTAACTTACAGCATATTGTGAATTTGCGGTATTTTACTGTAATCAAAGTAATCAAGTGCAGCTATTGTATAAGATGAAAATATAGTCACATGTTTGGAATTTATTAAATTCAAAAGTAAATACTATAAACAAAGTTTGTGTGCTGCTTGTGTGAAATGTAAACAAATTACAGTTAGAGTACTGTAAAATTGTCCTAATGTAACATTAAAATGTGAGAGGGTGTTTTACCATAAAAATAAGTTGTAGTAAGGCCATTTCATAGTTAAAATGAAATTGCGGTAGGGCCCTGCCATTGTAAAACACATTTACAGGTAAGTTACTGTAATTGGCAGTCGGTGTAATTTGCTGTAAACAGTGCTGCCACTGTCTTATTCAAGAAAACACTGTTTCTAGCTGTTCTACTCTAAACTTTCACATAAGTGATTCTCATTCCCCCCTGCAGAGCTGTATATTGAATTATTTACAGCACCAATAACAACACAAGGATAAAAGAAATCCTGACTTGACTACTGTACATTCAATTTTAACATCTAGTTGAAGAGGGAAAGAAATAGGTCTTTAAGGCGCAATGATTTTATTATTGGTTATTTTTCTTTGAGTAAATTGTGTGTCTGCTCAGTCTGTGATCGTCTGTGTACATAAATCTTTATTAAGCACAGTAAGCTCAACACATGCGAACCCCGCACACATTCAACAAGCCCCTCTCCTGTTTACTGCCACATCTCGATGACCTTGCTGGATACCTTATCGCTATGCTATACGGTTTTGTCCAGTCTATCTACACAGATATCAGCTCCAGATAACAATTACTGCTTATATCCACCGTAGCAGGGTAGCCAGATAGAAATAAGCAGGAAATAGCAAGATGTTCCTTTTTGTTTTCTTCCTGACTGCCGAGTGAATCATAATCCAGAAAGCCTGGAGAAGAGAATAACAGTGTTCATGTAAATGTCATATCAACACATTAGCAGAGCTCCAGTGGAATGAGCTGTGGTGGTATAGAGCAGATCAGGACGCTCTCTAATGCACTTCCTCTTTAATTAATGCTGCTGTTGTTTACTTGTGGTCAGAGGTTCACTCTAGGTTATTAATGATCTTTGGCAAACTTAATTTTCTTGCCAATAGTGTCTTTTTTTCAGAATTCATTTGACTTCAGAAACTTTACTATGCAGTTAATACAGAAGTCAAGTCAAGTTGAGCTTTAGTGTCATTTTACTACATGTGTGGACATAAATTGAAACTAAATGATGTGTCTCGTAGGACCACAGTGCTATATAAATAAGCATAATCATAAATATGAACACAACTCTGGGTGCAAGAGCTGTTTTAAAACCTATGTATAACTAAAATACCCGAAGCAACCTAACCAGTTAAACTGTCCATGACGTCATCGACTTTCGCTTTAAGATTTAAAGGGCATTGCACCAGGCCCCCATTGCACCAGACCCCCTTAAGTGGTTTCGTTGGAAAGTGTGGAATCTATAGTTTATGCATATATGTATCACTTTGGTTTTTATTCTACTGTACAAAAGGTATTTACACTTAAATACACAGTATTTTGAATACCTGAGCTAGGTATTTTATGACACATGTACAAGTTATAGCTCAAATGAAAGCGGTTCTAGCATTCTTTTTATTAAATTATATTCACATATCAAACAGTTGCCGAATGAATCGCTGTGTTTCCATGGCACAGAAGTGAAAACAATACATTTATGATTAATAAGCAGCCCCAGATAGCACAGACAGCTGTCATCTCTTACCTTATGCTGTTTGCGTCAGGGCAGTTTCTCCTCTGTTTCTCTTGCATAAGTAATCCTTTTATATGTCTGACATGGTCCAAACACAGTGAATTATGTTTGATCAAACAAAAGAATAGTTAAATATGAAAACAATGATTGATCCGTGTAGCACCTCTTATCAGTTAATACAACAACTTTTGCATAGATTACGGTAGAGACATTTTTCTTTTTTCCTATGGTTACAGACATGTGCAGGAACCACCAAAATCAATTACAGCACCCTAGACCACACAGAACCAAATTTGGTTAAAGTAAAAGGTACACTTTCAAATTTAGTTTGAGTTTATAAAAAAAATTATAATAATAAATACAAACAGCGCCTCTTTTTTTTAGGTGTTTATTATAAAACAGACAACATATACAGTTATTTTAAACACTTACAATAGTGTTTTATGAAAATTCAAAGAGTTTTCTTTAAAATTATACCAAATTATTGCATTTACACCTCTGCATGTGGAATTGGTAAGCTTTTAAAGGGCCATGAAACCCCCTCGTTTCAGCAGGGTGTTTTCACACCTCTACTTTGGAAAAAGTCAGAAAAGTGGGCGTGTCCAGCTCTGTTTAGGGGGGAGTGTCGGAGGAACTAAAGTGGGATGGTGTGGGAGTGTCTATTTGTGCACGCGCGAGTTTCAGAGTCAAAATACACACCCACACAGACAGGAGAAAGTGATGGTGTTTAACCTACATGGACATCTGTAGTCGAATTATTTGCCAAATTATTAAATGTTGGACTTTAACTGCAGTTTGGCTCTTTCATTCAGGGAATTCATTCATGCCTCTCGCGACAAACGAGATATTTGATTCGAGGAACTGCTGCAAGCATGTATTTTTCATGCAATGTTTGATACCGCACGGCGAATGAGAGAAAAAAAAATCTGCATTTCCCGGAAACTTAGATGCTCTCGGCAGGTAGCATCAGAAAGCCGCGTGTGTTATTCCGGTCACAAAATACGGTGCTAACATTTCTGCACTCAGTGCAATAGTTAACTTAATTCGATACGAACAAACTGAATAAACAAAGAGCACTGGTCGCTCACTTACCAAATCTGTAGACACAGGACAATCACCAGCAACTAGAGCCGCGTCTTTATGGAGAGAATACTACAAGCGAATCCAGATTTCAGAGTTTGCAGATGAGAACAGCTCTCAGGTAAACAATAATCCCCCTTAGACACGTAAGTTATTGTTGTCGAGCGTCGCGTACACTGTTAATCCACACGTGAGTCTGAGCTCTCACAGAGAGAAAATGAAAACGAAACTTAACGGCAGCAAACTATAAAAGCAACACTTCACGATTGTTTTGCCAACACAACGTGGCGTCTTTGTGGTGTAGACACGGTGACACTAATGAATATTAATGAAGTTGCACAATAGAGCGCGCTGATTGGTTTGAACCAAGCCTTACTCATGCATTAATGCAACACACTGTAAGACGTAATAAGACTCACTCAGGCACAGACGCCCAGTCTGCACGCCGGAATACAACGCTATTATGTCATGACCGTGACGCAGCTTCAAAAATTCGTTTCAAACAGGAAGTACAAATTTGCTTGAAATAACGCAAAAACAACCAATTTAAACTTTTTAGTGAAATATAGGTGTCCTAATAGTGTTTTTAGCAGTGTGGGACACATATACGACTGTCAACAGCTCAAAAAATGTGTTTTGGTGTTTCGTGACCCTTTAAATTTGGGTAGGCAAAATCCAGGCCGAAATCCCAAAATAGCAGCAGAGTTTAACTTGCTAACTTTACAACTATACACATACTGCACTTAAAATACCTAACTATACAGTATGCATAACCAAATATACACTATACAGGTATTAAACAAAATTGTGCAAGATATTGTGCAAAAGAGGTTTTTAAGGTTGTGGTACATTGACAAATAAGCATTATTTTCCTTTTTGAGTCCTTGTAAGATAGGGCTTAAGTAAAGTGTCTGGTGCATATAGAGAGAAGAGCGTTTCTACAAGTGGTTTGTCAAGCCCACTCACCTGTGTGAACCTCAGTGACTAATTAATGTTTTTCTTTACATTTAATGTTTTTCTTTACATTGGGGTTATTGGTGAAAATGATGCATGTATCATCCCAACACTTTTACATACAAACATTTTGTGGCATATAACTATAGGCTACATTTCAGAACTAAAAGGCAATTTATGTGGCTTCTCTGCTTTCACGTGCAGAAAATGCATTTGTGGTTGTATAATACAACTGAAGTAGTTTACATCAGGGGCAGGTGTCCACCAATGTGTTTTTGCACATCTGAAAGTACCAGCACTCTTCTAAAAATGCTAACCCAGGCTCATTCTGATTACATACCCCTATATACATTTCTGGAGAGCATCGAATACGTACCAGGTGGTATGTTTTTTGCAGTTTTGCTTTCACAAATCCACCAGAAGCCGCTGTTTACACTGAGATCCCAAATTTCTCTTGCAAGTGCCATTTGCGCCTGCTCTACTCGCAAAAATCCACCAGAGGCTGCTGACTAACTGACTGACTAACTGATTGACTGATCGTTCCCCCCACCCACCCCATTCCCTAAACCCAAACGATAGTGTTTTTTAAAGCACTGATTGCAAGCGCCGACCTACTTTCCTAAACCTATCCGATAGTGTTTTGAAAAACAATCCAGAAAAAGAAAAGCCGTTGCAGCAACCTGACTTTTTTTCTAGCATGTTTTCAGATTTTACCACATTCTCACCCTGTTATTTACTTGTTTACATTTTGGTCACTTCTGATTACTGATCCTGATCCTCAACACTGGTGCTCCACAGGGCTGTGTTCTTAGCCCACTCCCGTACTCCCTGTACACACATGACTGTACAGCCAAACACAGCTCCAACGTCATCGTTAAATTTGCTGATGACACAACGGTGGTGGGCCTAATCACAGACAATAATGAGACCTATAGGAGGTGCACACTGACGCAGTGGTGTGAGGAAAACCACCTCTCACTCAACATCAGCAAAACCAAGGAGCTGGTGGTGGATCTTAGGGTAGAGAAGAGAGAACGCACCCCCATCACCATCAACGGGACACCAGTGGGTAGAGTCAGCACTTTTTAAGTTTCTTGGAGTCCACATCACTGAGGATTTGACATGGACTGCTCACACAGACGCAGTGCTGAGGAAGGCACAGCAACGCCTCTTTTTCCTCAGGCGTCTCAGGAGGATTGAAATGAGCCCCCACATCCTCCGCTCGTTCTATACCTGCACTGTGGAGAGCATCCTGTCTGGCTGTATCAATACCTGGTATGGAAATAGTACCAGCAGCAATCGCAAAGGCCTACATAGGATTATGTACACATAGTAAGAGGTGAGCTTCTCTCCCTCCAGGACATTTACACCAGGCGGTGCATGAGGAAAGCCACAAAAATTATCAGTAACTCCAGCCACCCAAGCCAGACTTTTCTCTCTGCCACCCTCATGCAAACGTCAGTTTAACCACAATCTGTTTTGTTTTCTTTGCACAGAAAGAAACCAGCTCGTTCTGAAAACATATCCCTATATACATTTCTGGAGAGCACCAAAATGTCCCAGGAGGTATCCACCAGAGGCCGCTGTGTCACTTTTTGAAATCTCCAATTGTTTTTGCGGGTGCCAGTCGCACCTGTTCTTCTCGCGTAAATATATCAGAGGCTTCTGTCTACTGATTGACCAACAGAGCGATCATCCAACTCAACTTCTTCCCTAAACCCAATCAACAGTGTTTTAAAAAGCAATCCAGAAAAGAATTTTTACCACATTTTCAGATTTTACTACCCTGGTATCGCTTTTTAACTTGATTATTTTATTTTTTGTCTTTTGTTTTTGTCTTAAAGCCAGCTTACTGTGTGATTTTTATTTATTTTTTTATTTATTTTTTATCTATAAACCTGAAAGATTTTAGCATGTCAGACTGCAGAAACATAGCTCCCATGTCACACTGTAAGATCTCAGCTGAAGACAAACAAAAAATCTCTGCCAGAATTCATTGGAGAAAAAAATCTGGTCACAACGAGCTTAAGCAGCTGTCAGTGACCTTGTCAAACCAGCGATCAAAGATCACCGATTTTAGCCTGGGATTTCAGGAGTCTTTTAGGATTTCCCAAACTTGTCTCAGATGACAAAATCGTGGCTGAAATCTCACAGTGTAAACAGGGATTTACCCGCTTTCTGAAACCATTCTTCACCAGATTCGAACCCCGTCGTCACAGTCAACACCTCTCTGCAACTCAAGTCTGCCAACATAATGAGGCTGCTGTGTATGCTTTTTGAGATCTCAAATTTCTCTTCAGAGTGCCATTCACGCTTGCTCTTCTTGTGTTAATCCACCAGAGGCAACTGTCGACTGACTGACCAATTGAACAATCCTCCTACTCACCCCTTCCCTAAACGCAACTGTTTTATAATACATCGGCAGATCAACCATTCTTCACCAGATTTGAACCCTGTCGTTCCGGTCAACTCCTTTCTGCATCTCAAGTCCGCCGATGTACACTGTGAGCCACTGGACAAACTGGTATCAGTGAAAAGCTGTCCATACAGAGGTAAGCGGTCATCTGGTAATCCGCAAAAGAACAGTGTCATACCGCCCGGCAGCGTTCATTTTAAAGACGAAATGCAGCCATACGTTATTCTGGCTACATTATTCATGATCTCCAGAAACGCATAAAGGGCTACATTTTCAGAATGAGCCTATGTTGAAAGTAAAGCCAACAAACCCTTGTTCATTTCATTATGAATCTTGTCATACTCAGTAGTTTTCTCCAAACACCTTCTCTGTCATTCATCTTCCCTTCATTCTTTTGTTTATTTGTCTCCTCCTGTCTCATCCTTCCTCTTCCCATCAAACTAATATCTTCTTTCTGCTCGCGCTTCCTTCCACTTTCTTTCTTGGATAACCTCCAAGCCTTGCTTTCCTGCCAAAACCACGCATGTGTGTGTTTGTGAGTGTGTGTTTGTGTCAGTGTTGGGCATAACGCATTGCTGTTCAAGTCCTTTTTGTCTGTCTTTCATCCAAAGTCCCCTTTCATCCGCAGTCCCTCCATCCCGACGGTCATGGCAGGCCGATCTGATCTGTACCTGCAGTGACAGGATGATTCAGAGAAACAAAAAATCAATCATCTTAATTTCTGGATGCACCGAAGTGAACTCATGCAGTCTAATGCACACAGACTCCAGCGCAGTTAAACACACCGTCAGCCTATTGATTATGCCACCTGCTGGGTGTGTTTGTGCTATATGTGTGTGTGTGTGAGGGAGACACTAATACATGTCCCATTCATACGCAACTATACATCATGTAATAGTTTTCAGTCTTGCCCTGATTTTTATGCCTCTCCCTCCCTTCATGATTATGTCTCCAGCAATTCCAGGCTGCTTCATGACACTCAAGGTGAACAATAGAGACAAGTCATTCTCTGGTTTCCATTTGCACTCTTTTGATCCCACTTCCTTTCCTCACGCTCTGTAATTAAAACCAACAGCTTTTCTTAGTGCTGGGAGAGATACAGGAGAGATTGTGAAGCAACTGTGATGCTAAATCATTCAGGACATGTGGAACTTTAAGAGGTAGCGCAGTACAAATTATGTTATAGTATAACGTGATCGTCTATTTCACCTCTGTGGGACACAAAGGAGATGTTTAATATACAGTGCTGGTTATTTTACACAGGGTAATGATGAACATGTTATACTCTTTATATATATATATATATAATATTTGGCTATTAAGAGAGTGGCTAAGTGGTTAGCACTTTCGCCTCACAACAAGAAGGTCACTGGTTCAAGCATCAGCTGAGTTGGTTGGCTTTTTTGTGTGGAGTTTGCATGTTCTCATTGTGTTTGCATGGGTTTCCTCTGGGTGGTCCAGTTTACACCACAGTCCAAAGCCATGCGGTATAGGTGAATTGAATAAGCTAAATTGGCCGTAGTGTATGTGTGTGAATGCGAGAGTGATGTTTCCCAGTGCTGGATTGCTCCTTGAAGGGCATCCTCTGTGCAAAAGATCTGATGGATAATTTAGGGGTTCATTCTGCTGTGGCGGCCTCTGATAAATAAAAGGACTAAACCAAAGGAAAATGAATGAATGAATGTTTGGCGATTAACCAAATCAGATGCGTTTGGTAAATATGTGCGGGGAAAAATGCCTTTTGTGTTCCATTTAGAAAAGTCGTGTGATATTATTTTGTTAAAACAAGTTGTTAAAACAAAGAAATGATCATATTTGAAAATCATATATATTTTTTGACAGACAAATGGAAAAGATTGCATTAACCCTTGATTTAAATTCATTGATTTACCACAACATACCGAGGAAGCCATTTGGACAATTTTGTAACTTTTTTAATTGAATATCTTTGTTAAAATAAAACTCATTATACTTTTTATTCTAACAGTTCTAACAGAGTTCTTCTACCTTGAGCATTTCCACATTGAATGGCCATGACAGTCAAATTGACCGCATATTTTTCAGCATCTGGTAATTTTTTCTATGTGCTTCTGTTGCCTAGAAACATTTTTATTCATTTATTTATTTATTATTATATATTTTTTTTATTGTGAAATACTTATTTAAGATTTTTGAAGTAAATTGTTTAAATACTTAGAAGGTTTAATTTTGGCTTTATTTGATTTAACACTTTGACATTTAATTCGAATAAAAAAGTAAGTAGAATCTATAGGCATCTATAGGCTATATATATATAGGCAGAAAGTATTTTCTGATGTTCAATAATGTCATTTTGTGCATGAATATAGTATAGAAAAAGAGACATAATTAGTAGAGCTGTGAACCTACACTAGTCTCACGCTTCGGTTCGGTTACGATTATCATGCCATCGATTCGGTTCAATTCAATATTTCTATGTATCACGGTGCATTGACGGTGCTTTTCATACACAGTTTTATATTTTCTTCACAGCAGCAGTTCTTGTATTTAAATGTATGAATATATTTATATTTATATACTATTTGTAATACAATTTTGTCATTTAATACAAACAGTCAGAAATATAAACTGTATCTTTAAACAGCACGAGCATTTAGCAAATAATATAAACAAAAATAAATATCCAGCTAACTTTCTGATCCATGTCTAGTTCTCTTACACCTCTTTGATTGGTCACACCCTCAACAAAAACGTTTGCGATTGGCTCTTGCTCGCTGCGCTCTTCACAGCTGAGAGAGCTTGATACTGATAAGCGCCAGGCGGCAGAGGTGATCACAGCTGATGCATGATAGACACGGTGGAAAAAACTCTGCAGACACGCGCTTGTTTCTGTATCCAGAAGTAGCGCTGTAAAACAGCCAAGAGGAGAAGAAAAGTCACACCAGCAGGTCAAATGGGCCATTGTGTGTGTGTGTGTGTGTGTGTGTGTGTGTGTGAGAGAGAGAGAGAGAGAGAGAGAGAGAGAGAAAGAAATGGAGTACTTTCATTCCCTCGATCTCAGTGAAATAGGGGCTTTTGCTGTTAATGTCAGTGAAAGACTGATCCAGCAAACACACACAGTAAAATTGTGCTCAGTTTATGAGTTTTAAGTAGTTAGTAGAATACTCACGCTCGCCTCCCTCGCGACAGAGCACATATGAGGTAAATGACGTCAGTAATAACCGGTTATGGTTATTACTGGTTATTAGTGCCTGTTTTAAATATTCATAATTTCTGAGATTCAGCACGTTGGTGGCCATTAGCTTGTCATACTGAGCAGAGCAAAGACAGTTGACGTTCGGCCACAATATTGCAACAGAGGCCACATAATAAGTCCTTAGATGGGTGGGGAGGGGGGAAGCAGTACATTTTCAGCTTTCAGCGTATGTCTAAAACTACAGCTGCACAAATCATTACAGAACAGATAAGTGATATTCTAACTCGATCTCTCTTTTGTATTTTGTTGTGCTGCATTTATACCATAGTAATCTGGTAGAGTTTGCTTTGCTCTGGCTTTTTCAGGGTTCATTATTGTGATCTCTCGATTGCAACATAAATATTGGGAAATGTCTCTAGCCTGATGGCATTTCATGCCGTTTAGCCTTATAATCTTAAAATGTGAGCAGAATCACCTGTTTTTTCATCACTTTAGATATTAAGCTAGAGAATCATTCAAATACTAGCTCTAAAGTGTCGTTTGCGAAGTAGCAATGGTTTCTGCTGTTCTTACGTCAGCTGCAGACAAGTATAAATGGTGGAAAAAAAAGTAGTTCCTCGTATGAAAAGATTTTTGAGACTATGCGTGTTTGATTTTCATTTTTATATACATGATTGTGCTGTTGAGCTGTTGTATAAACACAATATGACACTCGTAGCAGTGCGATATGGCTGTATGTCATCACTTAGGGGACACAAATGCAAAACTATTAATATTAATATTAATAATAATAATGTTTCTGAATATTGACTGCATTTATTAGTTCAACTTAAACCTGTTTGTTTTCCATTATTTCAATTATTTCATTATTTTTAAAACATTTGTTCAGCCAAACCCACTCCTAAGTATATTTGAATGATTTGATTAATATATGTTAATTTACATAAACATGTGACTAGTCAACAAAGAGTCAACTGAATGAGTACAAGTCAGCTAAGAAAACATTGGTCAGCAGCAGCTCAAATAGAGGTTTAGAGTCAGACGTCCAGCAAAGTTGATTTTTGCCCAGTAAGAATGTACTGACTTATAGTCTTGCTATATTTACCATATGACAAGCTTTCCGCAGAGATTCCCATAGTTAAATCAAGCTGTTGTGTGCTCTGACACCTCTGATTTAAGCCGGTCGGGAGTCCAGGGTCCGTCACGGGTTAGCAGGCAGGTGAAGTTCCTCTGAAGTGCCCAATCGATTTCTTTCCTTCCAGAAACCCTGGTGGCGAAAAAAAAAGAGAGAGAAAAAAAAATCTATCCAGCATAACATCAAATAGCTCTCAGACGGGGCGTATGTCCTCTGGCGTATGTCCTCTGGCTTTCTCCCTCTGCTGTTGGGAGCTGACAGAAGCCCCTCAAGTCATTTCCAAAGCCGGGGTTTGGCATGTCGTCCCGGGGTATGTGAGTGTGTGACCTGCTGACTGTGTGTGTGACAGTAGCCACAGAGCTGCTAAAAGCTCTTAATAACAACACTGGCCTCTTCAACACTTCTCTGAAGACACAAGTGGGACTCTGACCTTTAGTCAGATCAAATCACAGGACTGCAAAAAAGCACTTTAACTCAGATTAAATAACTTTTCAAATAAAGGCACGTTTTGGCCAAACTCAGATTTAGCTTTATTGTATAAGAAACTTTTTTTTTTTTAAATAGTAGATTCACATTTTTTTTTTATAGCTAGTATTGAGCAATGAAACTGTATTATCGTAATGGTTTTACTGTTTATTGATGAGTAACTTTTCTCAATAATGTCACTGAATCTTAAGCCCATCATACAGTATGCAGTGTTGGGGTAATGCTTTATGTATTCATTTGACTTTTTCATGTAACTAGTAAAGTAACATTAAAGTTAAATTTTTATTAATTGTCTAAGAATGAACTCTACATAGTTAGTCTTCTGTGTTTGAATTTTAACAAGAAATATAAATATGGAATTTGCGAAAAAGGTAAAACTTCAAAGAGTTCCTTAAAATTATATTGTGTGTATAATTCCTAACAAAACGCTAATGCATTTTTTATTTTATTTTATTAACAGTTCTGTCTGGTTCTAGATATCTGATTGGTTGGTAGCCATGCAATATTCTGCCAGTAACAGCACTCGTACCGCCACTTCACCCTCTTATTCTTGTGTATTACTACGCCCAAATACAGCAACAAGCAAAGGACACTCTTCAGTTTGACAAATATTGCTGCTGTTGGGCAACATAAAGCCTTTTTTAGTTGAGAATGTAGTTGTTTAGATTGCAACTGTGAAGTTTATTTCTAAGGATAGTGCGTATTTTAAAATTTTATTATTTCTGAGAGAAAGCGCATCGATGGGCATTAGCCATTAACCTGTCTTTCAGCAAAGATGATTGACGATGTTCATCCAAAAGATGGTGTCACAAACCGCATAATAAGCCCTAAGAGAAAACAACACAATTTCAAACTACAGCTGATCAAATCATTATTAACAGGTAAATTACTATCTAAGTCCATCCCTTTCTTTTGTATGTTGTAGAGCTGTATTTATACTATGGCGATATTGTGATCTCACGATTGCAACAGAGAGAACACTGAGAGGTATCTCTGAGGACTGATGGCTTTTCATGCTTTTCAGCCTTATAATCTTAAAATGTGAGCAAAATCTCCTGTTTTGTGATCACTTACATATTACAATAAAGAATCATTCAAATACTAGCTCTAAAGTGACATTGGTGATTGGCTTCTGCTGTTCTGACGTTAGCTGCAGATGTGAATTAATGGTGGAAGAAAGTAGTTCCTCTTACAAAAGACTTGATTTTCTTCGTTTGATTTCCTTTTTTTTTTTTACACATGATTATGCCATCAAACTGTTGTATAATTGCAATATCACACTTGTAGCAGTGCGATGTGGCTGTATATTGTGGATATCGTGGACGCATAGCCCTCGCCATGGTCATCGGCAACGCAGACATGCGCCTCCCTAATAACCTCACGTCACAACGATACTTATCGCAAGCTCTGTGATTGGTCGCTTGGTAGCGCTGACAAGTGTGGGCGGAGATGAGAGCCAGTGGAGCCTGATTCAGCTAGTGTTTACAAGTGTTAAGTCCCGTTAAGGAGCTTCGGATGGAAACTGTTGTTTTGAGGTCACCTTTTTTGTGTCCGCCGAATTCACTGAAAAAACAAATGGTAAAATCAAATCGATATCTGACCATTTGATTGTGCTCTGTAAATGACGTCAGTTTGACAGATTGGGAGAAGAATGTTTAGCATGCCACTCCAATCATTAGTTTGCCGTAAGTGAAAAAGTGCAAAAAAAAAAAAAAGCCCTACTCAATATTTAGTTTTAATTAGAAATACTTAAATAAAAATCTGCAACAACTTCTAGTTTATGTGAATTTGTCTAAGTTATTCATAATACAGTGAAATTAATTCAATGTTGGGGGAATTTCATGCGCAAACAAGATTCATTGTTAATAACAATGAACATCTGTTTCACAGAAATCTATCTTAAATGAAGCAATTTTCCCATGGTCAGTGCAGACAATTCAGTCACCACTGATAATTTCTGATTGCGTACAGATTTGCATTCCAAATCCTGGATTTCATGACTTGATCCCATTTTTTTTTTTTTTTTTTTTTTTGCTGAACTCCAACCAAAAACCAACTACCAACTCAAGCCCACCTTTGAACCATTAGTTAAACCAGCGAACGCCTGTTCCTCTGTATGGGTAATGACTTTTAAGCAGTAAATAATAGATGAGGCTCTGAAAAATCCACCCAGGGTTATGTTTATTTATTAGCCTGTTTTCTCTCATTAGACTTCATCTGACATTTGATCCGGCCACGGCTGCACTTTCCACACCAGTCTAGACTGTGTCATCCTTCAAATTAACGAATATGAAGGGCTGCCGCAGCAAGTAAAACTCTGTAATATGAATAAAAATGGTATTTAAATAAGGATCCAGCTGATCTCCTGTCAAGCCCGGCTGTCTCTCCTCCCATTCATTATACAGCTTTGTCACTACCGTCTCTCTTTCACTCCTCCCCCTCCTCCTCTCCCCCTTTCTTTTCATCCTGCCATCCTCCAGCAAGGACCCTTTGTAGTGACAAAAAGCATGCGTGTTTGTCTATGACAGGTGTGTTAATGTGCCTCTGTTTAGCACATTGGGTGCTAATGGGAGTCTTGGCTGCGAAGAAAGCGAGAGCGACAGGGTAAGCGTAAAACAGAAAGATTGCTCAAAAGGTGAGATGGAGCTCTAATTTGACAAAGCCCGCTCTAATCCCAATTCGAGCTGTCAAATATAGTGGACGATCCAGTATCCTGTAGTTGGAAAATGGCACGTTTGAAGAGCACGCCATGCCGTCCGTCCGGCCATCTTCGTGTGTGTAGCAGTCTGCCTCAAGGACAAGTTAAAAGTTTAGTAGAATAAAATCCCTCAGAACTCTTCAAACCCAAAAGGCCCGCAGGCCTGTATGGATTAGAGATTTCTCTTCAAAGCGCGGAATCAAGAATTTGGCTGCTAATTTACACATTTGAACAAAATGTCAAAATTGCTAGTGGTTTTGCGTGCCAGGTAATGACTACCTTTGAGACGGCTCTGCCAAGGCAAAGCTCGCTCATCAATTTTGCACGTCCAGCGTAGGCCTTTCCAGCAATACTAATGTTGCTGGAAACTGAGAAATGCGGTCCGCCGTGAGTTTCTTTGAGGTTGCGGTGTGGTCTCGGGAGGTCTTGATTTATTGTGTGGTTGAATTAGCAGAAGTATCTCTCTTGTTACTCTGGAACCTCGCTGGCCTGGAACATTTTTCAGTGCTCTCAATCTTGTCCTATCTCTCTGTGCAGTGTACTGATCTATCGCTCAAAGTTGTTTTTTTCTCTCCCCGCTCTGTTCATTGTGTTTTATCTATACTTAAAGCCATTGTGCTTTGCAGTGGTCGCACTTCTCTGCTGGGACCCATCTGAAGACTTAGGGTTGGAGTTACACTGACATCCCAACTTATGGGCTGTGAGTGTGAGTGTGTTTGGTGTTCCAGTCTATTGGCTGTGTGTGTGCGGTGTTCGAGCCTATCGGCTGTGTGCATGTGGTGTTCGAGCCTATCAGCGGCCACATGGGAAAAACTAGGTTGCTGTTGGAAGTAGGGTTAGTGAGGCCAGCAGGGGGGCGCTCAACCTGTAGTCAGTGTGGGTAAGTAAAGTAAAGGGGACACCAAACTGTCAGTGTGCGCTGTCTTTCAGATGAGACGTTAAACTGAGGTCCTGACTCTCTGTGGTCATTAAAAATCCCATGGCACTTCTCTTAAAAAGAATGGGTGTAACCCTGGTGTCCTAGCCAAATTCCCCCCATCGCCCCTTCTGATCATGTCCTTCCAATGATCCCCATCCACTGAATTGGCTGTAACACTGTCTCTCCACTCCCCCAATAGCTGCATTGGATGGTTAAATTCACCCCCCTATAGCTGTGTGTGGTGAGTGTGCTGGGACTGTTGTCCTGTGGCTGCCGTCAAATCATCCAAGTGGATGCTGCACACTGGTGGTGGTGTGAAGAGACCCCACTCATGATTGTGAAGGGTGTATGGCCATACATGATAAACGCACTATATAAATCCACATTACCTACTTACTTACTATATAGTATGCTAAAATCAGTATGCGTTGTATGACCGAATACATGGAATTTTAAAAATCAGTATGCGAGAAGTACCTAGATGACCTAGTACTACTGGTGAGATTCTTAAGTGCACATCGGATGGACACTACGCTATCACATGATTCCCCGTGAGAGAATTCATGAATGGGAGTGAGGCGGCGCTACTGACGCAGGTAGGTTACGTGATCATGACACAATGGTGGATGTATTACTTCCGAGTTCCATTCATACTGCTCACATTCTTACTGTAATACTTTTGTAGCATGTTTTAATTCAAATGCAGTGCCTGCTAGTTGTACTAGTAGTAGGCAGTTTCGGACGCAGCCCGTGAGTTTCAGTCACAGGTTGGAGGTGACGTGATTGGTACACAGGTGCCACACAATGGGATGTGAATATAAACCATGTTTGGTTTGGTAGTAGGAGGCAGGGGTTCTGAGTAATTGCCTTGGCATGGAGGTTAGTAAAGCTGCGTTGACTTTTCCATTTTGCCCTGACTGTTCTTTTTGTTTACTTAACATTATTTATGTTATTGTTATGTTAAAATAAATGTTATTTTGCTTGTTATGGCTGAATTTGGTCCTGCTATTTGTTACATGTTAAGAACTGGCTATAACAAACTTAAATGCGTAATAAAGAAAAAAAAACAAAAAACCATTCTAAGCTTTTGCTCTATTTTGATCATGTTGTAATGTATTTTTGTTTAAATAATTATTTTGTATATAATTTATCTGTTCGAAGTAAATAAATCAAATCTAATCAAATGCAACTTAAATGTATATATTTTTTACATACTCCCACTTTTTCTATTCAAGAAAGATGTGGTTCATATCGGTCATAAAACATAATATCTTTGCCATTTCACTAGTAAGCCAACCACAAATTAAACCGTATAACTAGGAGCCATCAAACAAATCAATGTGACAATGTGAAAGTATAGCTGTGGAAATTAAATATGATTGTGCAGCATTGATTTTTCTTTCTTTCTATAAAGAACTGAAGTGAATAGCAGATACTTCTGCAAGTTTTAAACGATTTGATTTGAAAAAGGTTTACACATTGTACACTGACCAAAAATGAAGATCCATTTATAAAATAGTTTTTCAGGTACTACGGCTAGACAGTAATGTTAAGTCAGTTTTATTTGAGCACAGTATTATTGAAGGATGCAAAATATATTGGCTGCCATATCAGCGTCAGCCAATAGATTATTATTATTTTTTTAAATATTTTAATGTAATGCAATGTGTATTTATAAAGCACATTTATCATGTATGGTCATACAGCCAAAGCTTTCATGGGAGGTCTCTCCACACCACAACCAGTGTCCAGCATTCCCTTGGATGATGCGAAGGGAGCTACAGGACAACAGCGCCTGTGCGCTCAACACGCGCCAGCTATTAATGGAGCGAAGTGACAGTGACCGAGTCAATTCTATGGGTGGGGATGAAAGGGTGGCCATGATTGCTAAGGGTCGATGGAGGAAATTTGACCAGGACACCAGGGTTACATCCCTAATTTTTACCAGAAGTGCCATTGGATTTTTAATGACCACTGAAAGTCAGGAGCTTGGTTTAACATCTCATACGCAAGACGGTGCTTACTGACAGTACAGTGTCCCCTTCGAGTTACTGGGGCATTAGGCCTCACACAGACCCTGCTTATAGCTTCAGTGAGAAACTGTCTTGGGCTGCAGGGTGATATGGCTATGGCATAATGTTACTGTTATTGGACGTTAGTGATTCATCATTTGACGTTGGTAATTCATAATCACAATCTTTTAAATGACATTGTAAAGGTTTTTTGCTGTAAAACGTTCCACTGAATTTGTCTTTTGATTTTGTAATCAGTCTTAGATAAAACAAAAATAAACCTTTGTATTTGTGACCCCACAAACCCTTTAGTTGTCTTAAGTTGCATTGGTGTATTTTTGAGAATAGCCTATAATTTATTTTATTGGTCAAAATGATTTATTTTTCTTTTATGCCAAAAATCATTATACTATTATTTAAAGATGATGTACACTGAAGACTTTTGATTACCAATATGTATCGTCACCCTGGAATTATAAGGTTCTATCTGTGTTCTGATTGATTTTAGAGATATTGTGTTTTAAGGTTTTTGCATTCGATAGGAAACTGTATATGTGTAACATTTGTTTTTTAAATAAAAAAGTCTCATAAACTTATAAAAAGCATCCTATATTGTAAATTAATTGTCATTTAATATGGTGTCGGAATTTGTAAAAATAATTTAGACAACTTTAAAGCTTTAAAGTTTTTCTCAGTATTTTATTTTTTTCTTAACCTTCAGAATTCAGGTCTCGTTGCCTCCAAGAGGATTAAATGAGGAGTTTGATATCCGTCCATTCTTTTAATGTTTAATTAGAAGTGATGGGGGAAAGTTTTTTGGCAATATATTGTTACTATATTTTATGTTATTTTAAATTTCTTTGTTTAGGGTTTAGTATATAGAATTTGTTTTACTGTATTTTCTTTAATTGTTTAATTTATTAATGTTTATATTTCTGTTGTTGTGAGATCATGTGATCCAAATGTGTATAAAAGAGCAACTGTAATCAATATTATCTACTGATGTGCCATTGTGCTCGAAACGTCACACGTCACACTTTTTCATGTTACAAGTTAAGTTCAGGTATGGGATCACAGTGTGGTTTGACAACCTATCTGTACATTGTAAATCTAAGTGTATCCATCTCCTTGTCAAAGTTGTTGGGCATAATGAATATTTTAATTCTTAAGTTTTAAATGAAAATATTATCCTTAATTGGGTGGAAAGGATTCTGAATGATCTAACTCATTTTTTATTTCCACTTTATGAACTGCTTCCCTCTGGTAGGAGATAAAGAGTCCCTTAAGTGTAGGTTGAACTGATAAAAGAGATCCTTTGTATCTGTAAAACCCAACTGTCAACTTTATCAAATGGAATGAGAGTAGCTAACTCAATTTACTGAAAGCTAATTCTACCATTTTAAAAGAGTTTTAAACTCCGTGTTGAAGGTAATCATTAAATTCTCATTACTCCAACTCAAATGGAGTAAGTTCACAGTACTCATTAGTTTTTAATGCAAATGGTTTGTAGCAATCCGTTTCCTCAAACGATTTGAGTTGTATAACTTATTAGGTTTTACAGTCTTCTGCTGGTTTGAGTTCTCTTCATTCATTGGCTTTTACTGTGCTCAAGTTTCTTTACTTAAATGGATTAAGTTCACAGTACTCATTAGGATTTGGTTTTGAACTTAAATGGTTTGTGTCAATCGGTTTCATCAAATGGTTTGAGTCACCTTATCTTTTTGGGTTTTACAATGTAGCAAAATAGGTCACACTTTATTTTGATAGTTTGTTTGTTACATTTAAGTTACATTACATTTAGCTCATTAGATTATACGTAGACTGTAAGGTTGGGGTTAGGGTTAGCAGTGTTTCCCCTACCATTATTTAGGGGGGTGCCCCGCCCCGCCCTGCCCCCCCATTGAAGTCAAGCTAATGATATTTTCTATATAGCGCCACATCACAACTTCTTTTATTAAACGAGCTAAATAGCTATGTAATATCTTATTTACACAACAGCATGTCATTTATGTCTCTACATGGTTGCACGATTACGAATTTCTTTCGAAAGGGTGCCAAAAAAATGGTACGGTATGGTACGGTTCGGTAAAAAAGCCATAAAAGCGTACCAAACCAAACCGTACCGCACCGTACCACTCCAGTATCAGCAGATATTGAGCAGACAGTCTACTAATACTGAAATGGACCATCAAACCAAAGTGTTACCATTAAATGTTTTTGGAGCTTCGGTGTTGCAGTCTTTAAACAGCTGCGTCAAACCATACATCAATGTAAAGCTTTATTTATTTATTTATTCAGCTTTCGGATGACATGTAAATCTCAGTCTTCAAAATTTTACTATTTTCGTGACCCAGGGTAACAAAATATGAGATATGTCAGCATCCAGATATAAAGATTTATATTTATTTGGCAGAATACATAGATTATCGATTATTTGAGTTGTTTTTGCAGGTCTCCATGATTATACAATTTAATTAATGGATCCAAGTTGAATATTGCATAAAACAGCAAACAAAACAATAACAAAAACCAGACACTGCTACAATGTTACAGCAGTATATTTATATTGTTGATTCATACAGTGACAGGTTTATAAGAAATACATGTAATAAGCTTTACAGCAGTTATCTAAATTCTGATCAGCCATTTATTGAAAGTGTTTATTTTTTTCTTCTCATATCTCAGTCCAGGTGTGTGGAAAAGCAGGTGTCCCTCTAGAAATAAATAGAGATGAGCAGTCAGCCACACCTGCTGATTTGAACCTAAACCCCCTCTGATTATGTCCATTACCCGAGTCACTGATCCATGCTCCCATAATGCCGCTCGACCAAACTATAGTCTTTTCTCCGACCTAATCCCCCCTGCCTTTCTCGCTAGTGGGAGTCAGCTTGAACTTTGATGTCTAGTGACGGAGAACAAATACCTGCTCTCGGCTGAAGGCAGGAGTTGATTTCTCCACCTCCAGGTTTACCCAGCCTAACCCGCTGTGACCTGGCATTAAATACACAAGAGTCAAGGCCAAGAGGTGCTGATCTGATTTGAAATCGAGGCCTCCTTGAGCACAAGTAACAAGCCAGTTTTAGCTTTTAAGATGGACACCACAAACTCTTGGCGGAGAAGCAGGAAATTAATACGTTTAGAGGGAAATGTTCTTCATAACTAATATTATGCACGGAGCTTTTATCATCTCTCTGTTGGATATGAATAACAATGAGCCCGACGCGCTGTTTCTACGTGAAGGAAAATTCAATATAACAATGAATAAATTGACTACTGGTACCTTATAGAGTATTGCGATTTTAGTTCATAATGAAATCATGCTTGGTGAATATAGTGTTGAAGAAAGCTATCAGTTACTGGAGCATTTGCATTCATCTCAGGGGCTGTTGTATAATGTTTGTTGTTAGCACAAAATTGTGTTTAGGCGGAGTGCATGACAAGCTTTGAATGATTGTCAATGGAGGGAAATGCTTTTTAGTTTGGGGTTGTGCTTGGGCTTTGGGGACTTGGCAACCAGCTAAACATTGAATTCTTGAGAACTTCATTGGCTTACATGGTATTACTCATGTCTATTTTGATGCTGGAAGTCCCTGTCAATTCTACATATTAGATGTTACACTGTAAAAAAAAAAAAAAAAAAAAAAAATGCAGGGTTCCACACAATTCATTTATGTTGCCCCAACACAAATTAAATAAGTTAACACTTTTAACAAAATTGTGAATTGAACATAAAAAAAAAAAAATAAATAAATAAAAATAATTAAGTTGTACCAGTGAAATTTCAAGAATTGTGTTGTTTCGGCTCATTTTAAATAAGTATTGTGAACAAGCAAAAAAAAAAAAAAAAAAAAAAAAAAGTGTAGTGTAGTTTCAGTATGTTCATCTTAAGGATATTTATAAGCCAATCAGAGCCGGATTAAGAGCACATTGGGCCCTGGGGCAATAGCAAATCCAAGGGCCCTCCTTTTTTTTACCTCACAAAAGTGTATATATATATATATATATATATATATATATATATATATATATATATATATATATATATATATATATATATATATATATATATATATATATTTTAAACTGTAAAGAAGTGCCTTAAAAAATTATCTAGTAAAATATTATTTACTGTCATCATGGCAAAGATAAACTATTATGTTTAGAAATGTGTTGAAGAAAATCTTATCTCCCTTAAACAGAAATTGGGGAAAAAAACAATTAACTCTTCAGCCCCCTTCTTCCGTGGGCCCTGGGACTTCAGCCCTACGTAGCACTTACATTATTCCAGCCCTGAAGCCAATGTGCTCCTAAACAGTGACAAATTTCCCATTTAAGATAAAATAAACACCTGGCTGATTTATACTTGAATTCATGCGTGGTCGCATAGCCCTCGCTGTGGCTCAAAAAAATGGAACTACACATCACAATGACATGTAGCGCAAGCTCTGTGATTGGTCAGCTTGATAGCTGTGATGAGCGTGGGCAGTGCTGAGAAAAACAATTGTTTTGTGTTCACCTTATGATTGTTGCACGTCTGCCTGTTCCTGCCTCTGAATAAGCAAGTTTGTGCTATTTGTTCTGAGGTAGCATTCAGAAAAAAAAAAAAAGAAGAAAAAAAAATGTATATACAGAGGAACATAACATAACTGTCAGCTATCTCTTCGTATTTTTGCAAGTGTTATTGCAGAATAACACAAACAGCATGCTAAAGTATAATTGCACGGCTGTGCTCAAGGCATACATCGTGGATTAAGAAGATAGCTTGCAGTTAGTCACTTTCACCTAAATAGCAAGATTTTTTTTCTACCTAAAATTTTGCAATCTAATCTTCAATTAAATGAAGTTCTGCCCCCTTCAAAACATTGTTGCTATATGCACTTAATCTAAACCACTGGAGGAAAATAAAACACTATTGTCTTTTTTTTTTTTGGTCTTTTTATTCTTTATAGGGGCAGAGGCTAGTTTGTACAAAAATTTACATTTCATAACTTTTCCTGAGACCTTTAACTGATTTTGGTTTATAGGTTTAGTAGAAAAACATATAATTTATGGTTTGTAAAATACACTTTGATGTCTATTGAGACAACAATAATCATTATATTTTTAACATAAGTGGTATAATTTAACGGTCACTTGTCGCTTCCCGCTTGTAGTGGGAATGAGGCTTTATACTGACTAACAAACACTTAAAGAGCCCATATTATACATGAAATAGGGTCATATCTTGGTTGTAAGGGTTTCCAACAACAGTCTAATATGCATGCAAGGTCAAAAAACACTTTCATGGTCTTATAATCTGCATTTATTTTTATCTAATTATCCCAGCGACTCCTGTATGAATCGTCCAGTGATTCATTTGTTCCCAAACCCCTCCTTAGCGCGAAGCTAATCTGCGCTGATTGGTCCAATGACAGCCTGTTGCGATTGGTCGACTGCCTTCAGTCAGAGTGAAATGCCAAACAGCTAATCAGCAATATAAAAGTAATCACAGTTCATAAACGCTTGATAGTGGGTTAGCTGCCAGTGGGTCAATGTAAATACAGTCGATGGACTTGAAAATTCAGAAAACTAACTATTTTATTGAGCAAAAACTCCAAAAACTGTCAAGATCTCATAGCTTGTCTCACTCTGCTCTTTTCACAGACACACACACACAAACACATTGCCCTCATCCGCGCACACACCTCCGGGCGACAACGCGCGCGCACACACACACACACACAAACACACACATACCTCCGGATGACAGCGCACGCACACACACACACTACCCTCGTCCACAGAGCTCCGTAAACAAAGCATCACGCGTCACATTTTTACATGACTTTGCACGCGATAAGAGAATATAGCCAGTTAACCTGATACAGTACAGGCGGTTACAAGTAACAAATCACAACTAAATGCATTTGCAAGCTAGATTTAACAAGGCAACAACTTTAATCGCACGTACTTACACTTGAGAAATGGAGGAAGAAACCCATCCTGACATCCATCAGTAAGTTACTCTTTACTGATCCTTCCTTTAACAAACGCAGATGAAGTATTCTTTGTAGCATGTAGTTTGCAGAAGTTTCCAGTAGTTTCCAAATGCTTGGTTATAATGCTGAGGTTTCATCTTTGGGTAGAGACTCGATATAATATCCATCTGCAGTGTGACTTCAATCGACCGGCATGTTTGTGTGCGTGTGTTTGTGTGTGTGTGTGTGTGTGTGTGTGTGTGTGTGTGTGTGTGTGTGTGTGTGTCTGGGTTTCTGCGTCAGAGGGCGGGGCCTCAGGTTTGAAATCTCCTGGGTTTGCGCGTGCACGTGAATAACTTGGTTTCGTTTGTACGTCATTGCGAAACACCTAATGACTCGGTATCAAGGCGACTCGTTTGAAGCAGTATGAGTCGACTCTTTTATAGATGAATCAACCATTTTAAACACTGTACTCTTACAGATTTAAGCCTTAGCTGGATACTTCACTTCACTTAGAGCTGTGTTACACACTACATGGAGGGGAATTTTCAAAAACCCATAATATGGGCTCTTTAAAAATATATACTGAATATAATGAACATGTATAAATAGATTTACTATATATCCATATCTTAAAGGGCACCTAGGTTAGCCCTTTTTTCAAATTTAATATGAGTCTTTTGTGTCTCCAGAATGTGTCTTTAAAGTTTCAGCTCAAGACAACCATCCGATTTTTTAAAAATACATTCTATTAAATTCTATTTTATACATTTTTGCAAAAGAAGGCGGATTTGGTGTTCTGTGCATTTAAGGCTAGTCCTCCCCGCCCACTGTTTCTACGTGGCTTTCTGTGTGCCTTAATCTCCTCCCTCGGCTGCGTCAGACAACAGACAGTCATAAAGGAAGAAGATCTCACGTAGCGTTTGTGAGAAATACTACAGTAAGAACTTTATCAGTGAGTATTTGATGCATTTGTTGAGTTGCAACGATGAGTCGCACACAATGTTGTTACAAAGTTCATGAACACACACAAATATGCACAGCGCTGACACGACAAGCACACACACAGACACAGACAGTGTGCGCATTTAGCTATGCACTCTTTTTGCATGCAAATGTGACAGGATACAGGTTAATCTCCACTGCTGTATGAATATCTGTCTTCTTTTATAATTGTCCTGACACGCGGCTGTGCTAATAAAGTAAAGCTGAAGTAAATCGCTGTAATTCATTACACATGCACACTGTTTTAAAACATTTTAAACTTGTAAAACTCACTCTTGATCACATTTGATGATGATTGATGATCCTAGCAAACTGGACAGACCTTTTTTTCTGGTTGCTTTGCGCTCATCCTCTCTTGTTGATATGATTATACACGTGACTACCGGGACATGTTAATATGCAGTTGTCAATCCATTTGGTAGGCGGGGGGACCGCACTCCTACGTCAAGTTGTGGTCGGTCTGAAAACCATTCCAATTGGTCTATCGTTGTCATGTTGGTAAAAAAAAAAAAAAAAAAAAAAAACTGGGTGTGTTTAAATCACCCCAATATGATGGTCTATACAATATACCTACACATATGTCTGTCCAAACAGCTTGAAAAGTAGATTTTTCACCATAGGGGCCCTTTAATTCATTGTTAGTGACAGACTAATGAAAACAAACCATATGACCAACATGAGCAAAGTAAGCTGTCAGAAGCAAAAATCATTTGAAGAAATGTTACTTGACAATTACAAAGAAAAATAATGTTTTTTTTTTTCCTCGAATCACAGTAAACCTGTTGACTGTAGTACTGTAGGAGACTTAAAAAATAACACTTTTAAAACATCATAAAATGGGCATGTCCATTTTAAAAAAGGGACATGTCCATCACACAATCTTCCCTCAGTGGTACTTTTTTATATGCAAAATACCAACATGATGATGACCAGGCACGATACCAACAAAGCAAAAGCACCATAAAAGCAATTTTAATTTATATCTTATTCAACCTCCAAGCTATGTAACTTTGTGATCTTTTTCCATTAGTATGATTGAACCATCTGCCATTTGTTTTTGACTTCCCACTTTAGCAGTGAAAATGTTCATAAAGAATCTAATGAGAGCTGTATGTTTTGTGTCAATAGTGAATTAGACCGTGACAAATGAAATCAGAGTAAAAAAAAAGAAAGCCTGGCGGCTCGGGTTGGAGGAGCAGTTTTGTGCCTGTCAATGACAGGATGTGACACGTGTGAAAGGCAAACGTGTTTGTTTGACTGCAACACCTGCCACATGAAGACACTCAGAGTGCGAAAGTGGGAGCGAGTGATGACAGTTTACATTCACTTTTATAAAGACAGACAACAATGCTGTTAATTACTTTTATGACGATTTCTGCTGCTTTATGCAGTTCCGTCAATGCACTCAATCAAAATCAATTCTGTCATTTCTCCCAAACGGTTTTCACTATTATTTATTGTTCAGGAAGCTGCTTTATAAATGTAGCTTGCAAAGCTGCAAGTTAGTGTATTTATATTTTATGACTAAATGACTGAGGAAGGCTTTGTGCCGAAACGTCTGTTTGTCTGTTATCACCCGTAAAATGTAAGAAAAAGTAAAAATAAAAACAGTATGAAGCAATTGAGTGCGAATCATTACCTTCTTTTGAATAATAGTAGCGATCAGATTAACGCACCAAACCAAAGAAGTAACTAAAAAAGAACCGCAAGCGCGCAGGACAAACTTCAGTAACTCTGCACACGTATTTTATGACTAAAGAAATCATGGCTTAGAGTGAAGTGCGGGTGAGTAAATTAACATTGTAATTTTAAGTAAATTATATTTGTGACAAAAAAATAATAAACCAACAATCTCAATGCTTTTTAGTAATTTCAAGTAAATATTTTTAGCTCCCTTATCCACATCCTGTGGTTCATCTGTTTCAGAAGCTTCAATAATTAAAAACTCATTAAAAAACTAGAGTGATAATGGGGAACCATCATCTTTGAGGAAGACATTTTCACATTTCCGGGTTTCTCAGTAGCGGAAGGTGTCATAGTTGGGTAAACTTAGAGCACAGGGAATCGAAGAGTACAACAAATAATATTTTTTACAATCCAATTTGCTTAAATAATAAATACAAACTCCTTCATGTTGTTTTATCTTGAAGACCAAAGGAAATAAATAAATTAATTAATTAATTGTGTGAGACTGATGACGGCAGCCAGAGTGGAAAATAACGTCAAATTTACTATCAGCCCCTGCAGATGCACATTAATAACACCTAGCATAAGTACAAAACTTTTCATTTGTCTTACTGCAGTTTATGTACTTTTGATAGATAATCTTACTTAGCCAGATTGCTTGCATTTTGCTTATACAAGAAAACAACTTGTTGCATTTGTTTCAATGAGCATTGTTTAGCACGAGGAAACGTAAGTATTATACGTTTTGTCAGATTTGTGGCTAATTCGTACGAGTTGAGTCATATGAAAATGTATGATTTTAAAAAGAAACCGCCCTAAACCAAACCATCATAAGGTTATGAGCAAATCGTACTAAATTGTACTAATAAGATTGTACGAAATTCATACGAATCAGCCACTAAATCCAAAAGTTACAAATTGCCGTGAGGTTGTGTTGGCATTGTCACTGTCCACTCGGGAAATGCAACCCGTTTGGTTCACTCTGCAAGCTTACAAGTTGTGTGCGCGCAAATCTGTGTTGCGAGCTATGTGTGTGCGCTTATCGTGAGTCTGTGACGTGGGCTATGTGTGTGCTATTAACGCAAGCCTCCACTGAGTGTGCGTGCACAGCCGAGAACTGTGAAGGCTTTTATACTTGACGTGCTTGACACGAGCATTTCTCATGTGAGATGGCCAACTGTGACGAGGTTGGTCAGTTAAATTATGCAACTGTAAGTAATGTTTACTTAGCAATAATTGTCCAATACCAATAGCAGAAAACGTTTACATCAGAGCTAATCGATACTTCAGTCTTTTATCATTTAGTTAAATTAATTTAACCAAATAATTTAACTAAGTAATTTAAGTACAGAGTTTTGGTACCCATCCTTACTCGTAAGTGAAGATAATCATAAAAAGAATTTGCATATTTTTACACATGGATTGGCCACACCAGACTCCAAATCTCAACCTTCACGAGTTCACACTTGCATTTGTTTGAGTATAAAGCATATTTGGCGTGCTGTCCAGGGGGAGGGCTCTGAGCTCCTCTTATTCCTCTTATCAGGAAACAAAGAGGAGTTGGGATTCGAGCGAAGTATCTAGCCTGGCCCCAGAACGCTCCCCCCGGGAATGCAATGCAAGAGGGGAGGTGACGGGGTGGTGGAGGGATGCTAAAGTCGTGAGATGCTGCAGGTAAGACAGCTTTGGTATATATAGGGGTTGCTCAATAACTGATTTGATGATGGGATAATTGTCGATGACGTATTCGATACTGAAACTTCTGCGCATGCTCCTCCAGAAATTTGTTTACAAAACATCAGTTATTGAGAATATTTGGGATATACTGGAGAAAACTTTGTGCCACAGTCTGATGCTTGCATCAATAAAACATCTGTGTGAAAAATTAATGCAACTCTAGACAGGGATAAATGTTGTGACATTGCAGAAGGGTATCTGAATGAGGCCAAGGGAAATACATGCCATAATCAAAGCTAAAGGCGATCCAATGAATAGCTGAGTGAGTAAGACAGTGTATATAACAATAAGGTAAACACTGTCAAGATGAATGAATTTGAATGGTTTTGTTCTGAGACAAAAACTATTCATGTGAACATGGTTAATGGCGCACCTGTAATATGTGTTAATTTTTGCTGGATGCTGGCTCAGATTCTTGCCTTACTGCATGTTTATTGGGTATCTTTGACTAAATTAAAAGACTTATTCCCTCATTTTATTTCTTTTTCAGTCAATAACTTGTTTTCCACTTTACAACTCCTCACAGTGACTTAACCAAAGACTACTTATGTAATAAAGACAAATTCTTGACAGTTCCATTGAGAGACTTCTGCAACATCTTCAGCTTTTTTCGAGCATCTCCATGGTAATGAATGCTTCTGGTTTCATCTGGAGGAGATGTATGCGAGGGCCAGGTGTTTGTCTGCCTCCCATCAGACTTTCTTCAGTAAGTGTTAATCCACTGCAGTCTCCCAAGTAATCCCATCAACCTCTTCTGCGCCGCCGAACGAGAGCATAAATTACTTAAAGGCATTACTACTAAGTAGAGTAGTTTTTTATTCACACACACACTTGTTCACTCTCTTATTTTCTCCCTGCAGCTTTTCTCTATGTCATCTAGTTATTGCCCTGATGTAACTATTGACATTGGATAAGCCGCGATGGAATATCCAGCTAAATGAAGTGCTCTGCTGGGTGGGAAGGCAGACAGGCAGGGAGGGATCGCCACAAGATTAGCTTGTTTTGGATGCAGCATTTGCAGTCGGAGACCCATAAACATCAAGAAGAGAAATGACAAGGTGTGGGGAATTGGTATTGTACGATGATTTCATGCTGAGCCAGGGAGGTAGTTCTTTCATAGGGAACTCATAAAGAAGGATTAAAGAGATTACAGTGCAATACCAGACTCAGTGGGATGACACAACAAGCTAACCTCTATTTTTAAATGAATTTCTCCCTTTTGTTATGGGTGGAGTGAGAATGGCTTCAGCATCCTGGAGGAACCATAACTTATCTCCAGCAATGATGATGGGATAACGAGCTGTGCTTCCCAACTGTTTTCAAATTTCAATGAGTCAGTGACAAATGAGACTGTCAACAAAAGGGGAAAAAAACTTATTTTTAATTGTGCTCTGCTTTGTTATTTTTAACAAAATTGGTAATGTTTTATTTTGATAGTCCCCAATAGACATGTCATTGACTTTAAGCAAGGTCAGACAGAGTCTGCTGACTTTTTTGATATTTCTTGCCAGGATTTAGTTAAAAAAAAAAAAATAAATAAAAAAATAATAAAAAAAATAATAATAATAATCAAAGACTGGTTTAATGTATATGTACTACTGTATATGTATATATACTGTATAATTGTTACTGTATAATTACTGTAATGATTGGTAGCCAACAGTTTTCTACTGCAATGCTGCTTTTAATTTCCCACTTCCAACCTCATTGCATTCCAATCAAATTATCAGTCACATTTTCACCACATTAGGTCTGAATATTTCATAATATTTTGTGTTGTTGTCCCACTTATGGTAAACTGAAAATGCTAGCTGAATGAATGAGCTAACTGAGGCAACGCAATGGTGCAGTAGGTAGTGCCATCACCTCACAGCAAGAAGTTCACTGGTTCGAGCCTTGGCTGGGTCAGTTGGCATTTCTGTGTGGAGTTTGCATGTTCTTCCTGCGTTCGCGTGGGTTTCCTCCAGTTGATCCCGTTTCCCCTACAGTCCAAAGACAGGCAGGACAGGTGAATTGGATAGGCTAATGCCTAGTTCAGACTGCGTGATTTTAACCCCGATTTTGGCTCGCCGACAGGTTTTGAGAAATCGCCGACAAATGCCTGAAATCACAGGCAAATCGCTGCTTGTGCACGTGAGTGACAATCACACAGTATGAACGATCAAAGACGCGATCTGAGAGAATCGCCGATGAGTCGCTGATGCCTGTGAGATATTTGGCATGCTAAATATCTGGAGCTGTCGGCGATTTAAATCATGCCGTGTGAATTGAGTTTTGACTGAAAATAACATCGGCGATCGCCTACAGCCAATGAGAGAGCACCTTTCACTTGTGTGTGTGTGTGTGTGTGTGTATAACTGCTGCAGGTCAGCGGGAGGCTGGGGGAGAAGTTAAAAGTGCTCTTTTTTGGTTTATTTGGACCCACGAAATGGAGGAAAAACTAGTGGAGGTTTGACAGGACTCAGGAGCAACTGTGTCTGTTTGACGTTTCATACAGAAAGAAATTAGTTTATTATCAACGTTGAGGAGAAATGGCTAATTTCCTTTAAACCCAGGTGAGCAAACATGTACATGTTCTACCCCATTAAAGGCTTCTTTCTCATTATGTAGTTAATAACAAAAGATATACTACATGTTTTTGGCTGTGAGACGTAGTTTGGACGAAGTTGTCGGTGATTCTCCCTATAGTAAAGTCATGCAATGTGAATGTCCATGTCGCTGAACCATCTTGCAGTGTAAAGAAAGCAGCAACGAAACACTAGCCCAGATAGTCATGCAGTGTGAAAACATCTGTGACACGACTAGTTTGAAAATCATGCAGTCTGAACTCGGCATAAATTGTCTTAAGTGTATGAATGTGAATAAGTTTGTATGGATGTTTCCCAGAGATGGGTTGCAGCTGGAAGGGCATCCACTGCGTAAAACATGAGCTGGATATATTGGGGGTTCATTCCGCTGTGACGACTGCAGATTAATAAAAGGACTAAGCCGAAAAAAAAATGAATGAATGAAAGCTAATTGTCACAATCATCAGCGGATTACAAGTTCCAGTCATGCACCACTCATACGCACCTGTTCCTCATTCCGTTGATTTTACACTTACGGCTGGGAGCTGCTCATGGACTGATTACAGGACTATTTAAACAGCACACACACGTGCATAATGGCTGAGTCTCTTTATACTGTAACTGTAAACATTACGACAATTTACTTCACATTTGCTTTGCATTGTTGTTCGTTTATTTATGTTGTCTGCTGCCTTCTGACGACTCGCCTGATATTTGACCATGACTCTGTTTGCCCCTGTGTTGTCTGCTGCCCAACTGATCAAAAAATAAAATATATTAAAATTAAATTAATTAAAATTAAATGAAAACTAAATTAGATTAAAATAAACCTGCGTTTGGATCCACACTCCTTTGTTAGCGTCCCATTCACATTACACTAATATCACTTTAGAAATAGCCCTAATTATTTATTTGTTTATTTTGTGCTTTAAACATACTGTTCTTTAACATTTATTTATATGCTTTAAAAAATAACTAAGTCTGGGTTTACAGAGTTGGATGTTCACATTCCAGCAGCATTCTAGACAATATTTCCAAGTAGGAAGTAAGAAAATTCCCAATTTTGATTTAGTGTTGTGTACCTCATGTTCACTACAAACATGCACACTTGAATAAACTGCTAGAACACTGCGTTCAAACGCAATATGGGAGTATCAGGCTAAAAAAATATATATTTTCTTAGTACAATACTAACTTCTCACTAGAAATGCCATTAAAAGTAAACGTATATTTACAAATACATCAACACCCAAGTAGCATTTTGAGATGCCATCTTTATTTTTAGCCCAACTTTTAGAACTGGAAAATACAGATTCATGGGATATTGATGGCAGCAAAGGACACATCTATGCTGCTTTCAAAACTGGATCAGAAGAAGGTACATCATGAGCTGGAAGTGCAGCAGTATTTGGATTTGAATGTGCCTTGATACCTTCGAAACCAGCAGCTTTTAGACGCAGCCATAATGCTACTTCCAACACGTCAACCTGATGAATTAAGTCCTGACAGTCACATAAATTTATAGTCCATCATCTTTTCGTCTAATAGTCATTCGTTCAGTTTATCTGATCGACAACATGCAGGAACAAGCTTTGCAATTAGTTAGTTGAGTTTGCCACTAGTGAGTGGTTGATGCGTGATGCTAATGAGAACTCTTTCAATGTCTATTCCTCCAGGCTTGGAGATCACGCTGAGCTGTCAAACTGTGTGTTTTGAACGACAAGAAAATATGAAACGCTCTCTATTCTTTCCAAATCATGCCTGTCACATATATAGTATGTTTACAGAGCAATCACTAGGCGATGCTTCTCACGCTGATCTTTTCAGCATCGCATCCTGTTGACTCTAAACGCAAAAGTGCCTTGCTATTTTGAGCAGTTTCTTTTCCTTTTCAGCTTTCACGTGGCTCTGTACAATTCTTTGCAGCTGTGCTCATTTGATTAAAAAGAGTTGTTCACTGGCCAGACCTTAATAAGACAAATCGTCCTATTCCAGAAACATCAAGCCCCTCTTGGCGGAGGCAATTTGTTTTGTAATTTTAGCTTTGAAATGCGAGTTGGCGAAATCAATGTCATTAAGAAAATTGTTGCTGTGGCAGGATGACATAACAGAGTTAGGAGAGTTTAACCTCTTTTCTTTTATGCAACAGTTTTTTGAGCAGCAGCACAGAAAAACATGAAAGTGTCAACAATATTGATTCATGTTTTGAAACTTATCAAACTGTTGATTGGCTATTTCCTGGAAAACAACATCATTTACTCACCTTCAGGCTATCTAAATGGATGTGGGTGTATTTATTTCATTTTTCAGGAAAACATTTAAGATGTCTGTGCAAGAAAATTAATGTTATTTACCGCAATATAACATTTAATCCACAGCCTCATTAAACAATCCTGAGTGAAGCTTCCTGATGCATTGCAAATATCAAACATTGGTAATTCATGAAGTGAGTATTTCTGATTGAGTTCAGTCGATCTTCATACATAGTAGGCTAAATATCATTAAAATAATATTAATAGTAAAGCTTCTAGTTTGTATGTTTCTATTATCACACAACTCATCATTACTCGACATTGTGTAGTTTGCAAAAGTTCGTTTTGGGTGCGCGCAACATGATTTCGGCTGGCGGAGCCCATGTATTTTTTTGGAGACTCACACGAACAGTTTGCGCCGCGCCACATTTTATTTAAGGTTAATATAAATTATTTTGAGGAGATTTTGTTTGAAACATGTACGCCTGTATAGACATCTTTATGATCCATGCATGGTCATAGGGATAATCAGGGGCCTCTTGTATCAACGCTGCTTACGCACAAAATCTTTGCGTACGCCAGGTTTCACGCTCACGTTTTTATTTACTAACGATGAAATTAACGTGAGTGTGCATTGGTCCACGCCAACTTCATGCCTTGTGTACGTTTATTTCTTGTGTGTGTTTGTTTGTTTCCATTGGCGACTTCTAGAGGCAATTATGTATCGCAAGTATCGCCCCAACACATGTGAAAAACATTGTTATTCATTTATAATCGATAAAATGGGTTAATTGATATATTTTTTTAAAAATATTTTTTACGATTTAGAACATATAAAAGCAATAACACATGTATACAACTCTTAGTCTATGGCAGTGTTGGCCTTATTGGTGGACATTGTCTCTGGTCGAATTCGAAGGGGACGCTTTTTAGGGATTAAAGTGATTTTCTGGCCAACAATAATGACTGGCTTATTAGCCATTTCAGATTTTCAAGAGCTATCCTCTAGCTCTGTGCTGAGTTGGGTCCACATTTGAAAAGAGAGACAACAAGGAGCCACGCATTACCCATTGTCAGGTGCTGACAACGCTTGGTTTTCTGGCAACTGGTTCTTTTCAAGGGGATCTGCCAGAGCCCTCTGGGTTAAGCCAGTTGTCTTTGAGCCATACAATGCTAGCTGTACAGGACGGGATCGTCTGCATGTCTAGCAGGTATATAAGGTATCCATACCATGCAGTTGACCAGCCAAATATTAAAGCACAATTTGCAGCAATCGCCGATTTTCCTAATGTAATTGGAGTGATCTACTGCACGTACATTGCTATAAAAGCACCATCTGAAGACGAATTTACATACGTGAATCGGAAATATTTCCATTCAATAAATGGGCAAATAATATGTGATGCTTAAATGCGCTTAACAAATATTGTGGCAAGGTGGCCTGGGTCAACCCATGATTCATCCTAATAAACAGCATGGTTGGGATGAGGCTCCAAAGTGGCAGGGTGCGCGATAAGTGGCTTCTTGGTGAGTGATGTTTTTAAAGATATTATTCCAGCTAAGTTTTTTAATTTTAATTTATAGAGCGTAATTATTTAACTGCCAATCAGGAGACCACAGTTATCCATTAAAGATGTGGCTGTTAACCCCCATCAACAACCAACAAACTGACCAAGATCACAGATACAATGATGTCCATTCTCGCACTCGCTTGAAAGCAAGCCCTGGTATCTGTTTTCTGTATTTGTTGACACACTTATGTGTTGCTCTTTAAGAGCATGCTCTCCCTCATGGGTCTGTAAATAAGAAACACATGAGCACCATGAGCAATCTGCCGTGTTTATGACAAAAACACTGCTGTTTGGAGTGGATTGTGAACAACTTCACAGCAGGCAGACAACATCATAAGATGTTAATATTAGGTTAGATTTAAGTTGACCAAAATTCAATGTCTAGAGCATCTAAGGACAACGTTATTTTAACGTCCAATAATGACATCCACATACACTGATATTTGGTTGATTTTAGGTTGTGGTGGAAAGTGACCAAAATCATCTGATAGATGTCTTCCACACAACGTCAATGTGTAATATGGTTAGATATTGATATTTGATTGATTTTAGGTTGGACATTGACATCGGCCTGATGTGGGTTCTGACATTAAACCGATTTTCTTTTCCAAACAAAAGCCCAAGTCCCCACGTCATTGGGGTACAACGTCAATATGACATCGTATTGATGTCCTGTGCCTGCAGGGATTTCACCACTGATGGAATTTATAGACATTATAGTTTAGTTAGGCTGTATCTCCTAAAGTTCGTGGCCATGACAAACAGTAGTGAAGCCGTAAATAAATTTACATAAAAGGAAGTTGAGACAAACATGAAGATTTGAAGGAACAAAACAGTTTGAGGTGTCATCAGAAGCATTTGTTTATTCTTTAGCAAAATATTTATTAAAATATTTATTTTATTTAAATGTGCTGTGGTTGTGAGTGTGACACAAAACAAATACAAATATGTCAGCGAGCAAAGCGGAGGTGACGTTTTGATGATTGCTATTCATGAATACTATTCAAAAGTTTTAGATTCATATTTGTTACATGTATTACATTACAAGTGAACACAACCAAAATTTTGACTTCCACAATACCAGTATTTTAATTGATGGATTGCAGTAAAACCCAAACCCAAAAAACCCAAACAAATTATAAACAAATCTATATATTTGAATATCTGTGATTTTTTTCAGTGATAAAGAGAAATAAAAAAAAAGGGCAGATTAGTGTGGAAAAGAGAAGAGACACTGCAGCAAATCGCTTGCCATCTTGCCAAGCAATGATTCAGATCGCTCCATCTGAGCCTTGGATCCACATTGACTGGTCGTCTTAAATCAAGATTTTGTGCTTTGCCTGAATTGTGTGCTGCCTTTGCAGCCTTGCCCTGGAGGAAATCAAAACGGCTCTAAACCCTCCCCTTCCCTCTGAGCTATCATCCCTCGACCAATACCCTAACGCAAATTATTGACAGCTCAAAATAATGGATCGGTTCACCTCTAAGCCTATCAGACGGTGACTTAGTCTGTCAGGCCGTTGATGTGACGTATTTACACCTTGGCTCCACGCCGCAGTGGACACTGACCCTGTGATGGGCGCCATGTTCTTTAAATGCTCATAGTAAATCAATGACACGTGACACAGCAAGGCTATGGTTGCGGAAGAGCATGATGGCAGAAATATGACTGCAAAACACCAGGGAGGGATGTTCACAGAATTCCAGTGTGGAGGCAATGACTGCATTTCTCAGAAGAGGCTTATTTTTATTGGCTGGTGGGAATCTTTTATAGCCAAGTAATTATTTTTTTCTATAGAGCCTTATAAAAGCATAGTTTCAAAGCAGCAGAAAAAAAAAAAAAAAAAAAAAAAAAATATATATATATATATATATATATATATATATATATATATATATATATATATATATATGAATAAGTTAATTATTTCATGTTGTCTTTGTGTACACATGTCATTGCTGAAATATGTAATTCTTTGTAAAGTAGCTCTACTGAACCTACCTGAGCAGGCAAAGGTGACAATAGCCATGTTACTCTTCAAAATAAACAAACAGAAAAATCTAAGAAACATCCATTTATTTGTTTGTCTGTTTGTTTGTTTATTTAGTTAATTGGTTATTTAGCTATTTAATCATTTATTTGGTATCACTTTATTTTGATGGTCCATTTGAGAATTATGGAAGTACGAGCAGTTTTGCTTTCTTGCTTGGGCTCGCTGCACGTGTATATTTGAAATAGGAATAACTTCTTGAGCTGATGATAATATTGTGCGGTTGATTATTGACGTGCTTTTGAAACCCAATCCTGTCAGAAACTGAAAAACGCGAAAGTGAAGCATGAAAAAACTAAAGAGAAGCCGGAAAAAAAGGAGCACATTATTTTTTCAGCAAACGTGAACAAACTGCCATGTTTAACTATTATTATCACCTTTTGGACAAATACTGTATGAACTCAGAATAATGGAATGACTCTTTAACAGAGGCTACATGTGCTGCTGAAGATTACAGACATAGATGAGAGGTTTGCACTGACTGTAGGCTATATTTTGTGTTGTTTTAAAACCTAAATAAGGACTAAATGTCTGTTGTGTGTAGTTCTTCTGTAGTTGGTAACATATTGGAGACTGTAAGGGTCTGTATGTATTCATATATGTTGCATTTATTTATTTATTTATTTAATATAATTACAGACGTGACAGTAGGCTACGTTGCACTATCATTGAGCTGCAGTGATACTCAGATCCTGTTCATAGAAAGGTCAGTAATGAACATTTATACACAAGTATTTGTGTAAAAAGCATCTGTTTTGCTAGAAGTGAACGATTAGATTTGTGAACGACCTGTACAGCTTTACTGTAGACATTTTCTTGAAATGACGTCAACTGAAACTTTCTGTTATACTCCACGCCCACCGAAAGGGTACACTTGGTAGTGGAAATGCAAGCCTGATAAAGGTGACCCGTATCGACCCAAACTGAACCGTACCGTACTGTACCAGTCAGTGGAAACAAGCCAAAAGTAGACTGTCTGCTTAATATCTGCTGATTACTGCTGCTAAACCGACATTTAATTGACCATCAGAAACTTTGCAAGTACTTGTCAACTTAGGCCCAATCCCAATTCTATTTTTGTACCCCCATCCCTTGGCCCTTACAATTGAGGCTTAAGGGGAAGGGCTTCAAAATTTCTCCCTAAGAATTGGGACAGCACTACAGCACCTGCACACGTCATCATATGTCCTCGTGATTTCTTGCTTCATGAGATTAGACGATCACGACTGCTGGAGTGATTCCAGTTGTGTTTTTTTTTTTGGTATTTATCTTCAGGAAATCACTAAAGGCATATATCATGTTATCATAATGATCTAATGTGGCAATAAGATTGTAATACTGTGCATTTAACACAGTGGCCATATTCATTTATGTAAACACACAAAACAGCATTAACATTAGCAGACTCTGTAAAAAGCTTATTGACAGCCACTAGACTTTTCTGACAGGGTAGTCCAGTGTCATCGAGTGTCAGAATGTTGTGGGATCGCTGTACAGGAGTTATGATTAGGAATTATAGATCGCGAAATGTAGCTGTTTTTTTCGTTTTTTTTTAAAGCATGACGGTAAAACATGAACGCGGATACCCCCTGCCCTTAGCCCTAAGACTTCAAGGTAAAGAGAATTGGGACACCACTATCCCTTCACGGGCACGCGCAAAACGAGGGGTAGGGGTAATGGGAAGGGCTTAGGGGGAGAATTGGGATTGGGCCTAACCCTAACCTCAACCCTAACCCCAACCTGAAGGTCTACTTATAATCTAATGAGAATTAGTTGACATGTAGGTGCCATGTAAAACATACCTGCCAACATTCAGAGATTTTCCGGAAAAAAAACAGGTATAGTGTGTTGACAGGTATAGTGCAACAAACGGACAATCAAAATAAAGTGTGACCATTTATTTATTTATTTATATATTTATATATTTATTTATTTATTTATTTATTTATTCATTCATTCATTCATTCATTCATTCATTCATTCATTCATTCATTCATTCATTCATTCATTCATTCATTCATTCATTCATTTATTTATTTATTTATTTATTTATTTATTTATTTATTTATTTATTTTTTTTTTTACCAGGAATGTTAAAGTTTCCTTAAATGGTTTGAGTTACCTTAACTTTTTGGGTTATACAGTGTAATAAAATAGGTCACACTTTGTTTTGATAGTCCGTTTGTTGAATTTAGGTTACATTGCAACTAATTCTCATTAGATTATAAATAGACTGTTAGGTTGGGGTTAGGGTTAGTGTAAGTTGACATTTATTTGCTAAGTTTGAAGGAGCAGTATCAGCAGATATTGTAGTGTTTTTTTGGTTTTTCTCTTACTAAATCAAACTCAGTCTGGAGGTTATGAATATCAGAAAAATATACTTTATTGTCGACAACAAAGAAGAACTTTCAGGAGACCCCCAGTAGCATCTATGTCTGAAAAATTCTGTCTCACTCATGTTCTGGCCTGCTTAAATAGTCTTTTACACCAGTTTTTTTCTTTGTTCTCCATATGTTACACAAGATCCCTCCTAGTTTAACCCTTGACTCCAAATTCCACCTCTGTCATCTGTTTTTGTCTTAGTTCTACATATATCACACAAGACCCCCCCTAGTTTAACCCTTGACCCCAACCTGTTAACCATATATCTTATCCATCTATACGTATCTGTTTACACATGTGTTGCTCTATTCTTATCCATTTCCTGAGACACCTTAGTTGTTTACTCAGGCTTTCTCCTGCTCTCTTCTCATCCACTTCTTGTGACCCTTTCTACATAGCCCCTTAATTCTTTTAATGGTATACAAGTCTACAAGCAGATTATACACATACAATTTGAATATATAGATTAACTTCACACTTTAAAGAGTATAAAATCCACCTCAATATCAAGCAGACAGTCTGCTATTACTTAAATGGACCATCAAAATAAAGTGTTACCGAAAATACATATCACAACACATTGACACCCACAAAAATAATATAAACCAGAATCAATTGTTTTAAATTGACAGTCTTTAAAATATTCTTAAATATAGCTGTAGATGTTACAGATTTCCTCACTCTGTGTGAAAAAAATGGCATCTTAAGTAAGAGTAAATCTGTTGATATACTGTAGTATTCTAAGTTTTTGAGCAGTACCTCAACAAAGTAGTTATATACTGTGGTATATCCAATATATCAGAAAATTTTAAACACTTGAATTATATGTGGTTTTTTTAAGTATCCAAATTCTACCAACTGATGGAAATGGAGAACAAACCTTGGGAGATACCATTCTCAGTGAGATACTATTCTCGTCTAGCTAAACAAATGTATTAATACTAGCAGTTGCATAGCATTTTGTGCAACAGAGGCTTATTCTGGATATGTACCCCTGTCTACATTTCTGAGGAGCGTGAATTATGTAGCCAGGTGTACAAAAAAAATTGCAAAGATAAAGACTGTGAGCAAACACACCTCCGGTTATGTATTTTGCTGTCATCAGAAATGTAGACCTGGGTACATATCCGCTATGAGTCTGGGTTGATTTTGTGAATGTAATGTAATGGGTATTGGCCAAATGCCTAAATATGTTCTAAAGATTTAGATTCTACTACTTAATGCTACTTAATTTATATTAATTATTAATATTGTTAATAAACAAAAATATTAAAATAAATAAATAAATAAATCTTGTTGTGTATCATGCTAGTGTTCAGCTAGAGGTTGTTTCCTTCAGTATAATGGAGGGAAAAATGTATATTCAAGGCATTTTTTTGCTGCAGTAAAAAGCCAATAGTTGTGGTATTGTAGCAGATTTTTCTTGTATTTGCAGAGGGTGGTTTAGTTGTGGCATTGTGTTGAAGAAGAAGGTGCAGATGTGTCTTGACGGTGGCACGGTTAAAGCTGTGGATCTGTCTGGGTAATTAGTCTATGATGAGTGCAAAGTGACAGGCAGACTGGCAGGAGGGTTCACTCTGCTGCCCAGCGTTTGGAAAGTACAGCGAGGGCAACTGTGACTAGCTTCAAATGACAAGAAACCAAAAATGCTTCCATGCCGAGAGCCTCAGATACTCAGGGGAACATCTTCGATTGTTAGAATGGATCTGCAAGTATCATTTTAGTTGTCAGGAACATTCTGCCTGGCTGTAATGAGGTCGCTGTTATATAGACGTCAGGTGTTGGTTGTTCTGGATCTGCAATTGTTCAGCTGCACTGAAACTGCAAATTGGAAACTCAGAAGTCCACTATATGGAAAATAAGTCAGAATTATTAGCCCCCCTTTGATTTTTTTTTTATTTTATTTATTTATTTATTTATTTTAGTATTTCCCAAATTCTATTTAACAGCAAGGAAATTATCAGTGTGTCTGATAATATTTGTTCTTCTGGAGAAAGTCTTATCTGTTTTATTTTGGCTAGAATAAAAGTACTTTTAATTTTTTGTATGAACCATTTTAAGGTCAAAATGATTAGCCCCTTTAACCTGTAAATATTTTCGATAGTCTACAGAACAACGCATCAATATACAATAACTTGCCTAATTACCTTAACCTGCCTAGCTAACCAAATAACCTTGTTAAGTCTTTAAATGTCACTTTGAACTGTATAGAAGTGACTTGAACAATATCTAGTCAAATATTATTTACTGTCATCATGGCAAAGATAAAGATAAATCAGTTATTAGAAATGAGTTATTGAAACTATTAAGTTTAGAAATGTGTTAAAAAATAAACAGGAAGGCTAATAATACTGACTCTTAAATTAAATTATGCTGAAAATTCATCTTTAAAATCACTGGAATAAACTAATAAATTCAATTCTAAACTACTTATTAAGTACTTAATAACATTAACATTTCACAGTTTTACAAATTCCATTATATTTTTGATGAAATAAATGCACCTTTGGTGAGCAGGAGAAGCTTATTTTAAAACATTTAAAAATCCCCACTCTTTTGACCGATTACAATAAGGTTACTTATACTTTAATTAATGTACTCACTAACATAAACTAACTTGTGTATGAACAATGCTTGCACAGCATGTATCAATCATAGTTTAACATTTACTAAAGCATCATTAAAATTCAAATTGATGTTTGTTTGTTTTTTAAACATTATAACGCCCTAAAAATATTATTTGTAAATGTAGTCATAATGTACTTGTGTGGTTATTTTATTAAAACTAACTTAAAGTAATACAAAAGTATTGTAACTCATTACATTTTGGAGACTTTATTATTGTAATGTAACTAATTACATTCAAATTAAAGTCACTAAGCAGGCACAGGACGTCAATATGTGTTTAACAACTTTATTAATCCCACCAGGAGTGATTAGATTACTAACATTCCATGATATAACAAACACATAAAGAGACAGATCACTTACAAACAGTGACACAATCCACTATCAACTTCATGAATAGTACAAAAAACATAGAAAAGCCATGTATTAAAAATATAAATTTAAAACTTGCTAAAATGTAATTTTGTAGTCTTATTGCCTCAGGAACAAAAGTGAATTTATATCTGTTAGAAGAGCATTTGATGCTTCTTAACCTTCTTCCAGAGGGCAACAGAACAAAAAAAAAGGCTTCAGAGGTTGGGAGTCATCTCCTATCACACTTTGAGCTTTCCTTAATATTTGCAGTTCATGTAACTCTGCAAATACTCTCCCAGAGGTAAACCAATAATCTTGGAGCAAGTCTTGACTACGTTTTGAAGGCAAACGGAAAGTGAGGAGAACCAGGATAAAAAGGAAAAGCTTAAAACTCTCGATTTATGTGGTATAAAATGTTCTCAGTATATATTTTTCTACACAAAGAGTTCAGAACATACATTCTCTGATGCATAAGCTCTTAGCAACAGCTTATGAGTTCTGCTGGAACTTTAATGTGGTATTGAATATTGTACCAAGATACTTATATTTCTATACCCTTTCAACTTGTTTTCCGTTAAAATACACTGGTTTCACTTCTAAAGCATTTTTTTTTTTCTAAAATCAATCACCATCTCTTTCGTTTTTGTGATATTCAGTTGTAGTTCAGCTTCTTTGCAACACTTAAAAAAAAAAAAAAAAACTGTGTCGTCAGCATATTTGATTATATGGCAATTGTCCTTAATGCTACGACATTCATTTGTGTATAAAATAAAAATAATTGAGGAGAGTACACAACCCTGTGGAGATCCTATTGATCTAAAAAGCATATGTGAAAGCACTCGGTTCAACATGCATCTCTGCTGCCTATATGTCAATATGATGTCAGATTGATGCTCTATCTTAGCTTAAGGCGACGTTGCATTTTATTTGGAAATGAAAATTGGGTTGACATCAGAACCCAGCGTCTGGCCGACGTCAATGTCCAACGTTCAACCTAAAATCAACCAAATATCAACATCTAACGATGTTACAGCTTGACGTTGTATGGATATTACTACTATGATGTCTATCAGACATTGGATTTTGGTTGCCATACCTGACAAATAAATGTCAGTATTTGAAGTCAATAGGCTCTATTATGACGGTCCATGCGCAAAGTGCAAATCGCAGGACTCAAACGCATTCAGGGCGTGTCAGAATCCGCTTTTGCTAATATAAGGACTGAAAAACCCGCTTTGCGCTGCGGCACATGGTCTAAAAGGGTTGAGCTTATTTTCTTAATGAGTTATAGGTTTGTTTTCAGAATAAACCAATCAGAGTCTCATCTCCCATTCCCTTTAAGAGTCAGTTGCGTCACACCATGGTGCATTTGCTATTTACATGGCGTAAAGTAAGTGTAAGTGGAAAAACTGAGCATTTCTCTAGCAAGAAAACAGTTAAACAGAGCATCTACAGTATGAGAATGAGAGATAAATTTTTAACTTTCACTTTCGCTCTTGTGGATAGGGAAACCATTACGCACAGACATCAATTAGCCTATAAATGATTAATTTTGTGTTAAGCGCAAATATTTTTTTCAAAACTATTTCTAAATTCAGTTCTAATTTCCAGCACACAAATAAATTAACAATAATAACAAAGTGTGTTTAAAAGTTATATCCAAATACACACGCTGTGCCCAATATGGTCTAAAACATATAATAAATAATACTGCTAATAATAACATTACACAAAAGCAAATTGTTATAAATGAACTGAAAAAGCCTCCCGAGATGAAGAAGGCATAAAGGCAGTGTTCTTTATATTTATGTAGGCTAGAAAATAATATGTTTTATAATATTTTAATCCTTTATAGCTATTATTATCCTATATATATATATATATATATATATATATATATATATATATATATATATATATATATATATATATATATATATATATATATCCTTAATATTTTAATCCTTTTTATATGTAAAGATATTTGCGTATTCCTCTACATTCCTCTACATCTCTACATCTTGTGTATATTAGGCAGTGTGTAAGCGAGGTGCATAACTAACGCGGTGTATGATAGCGCGTAATGTGACGTTGGTTTTAGATGTTGGTTCAAAGTTGGATTTTGGTCACTTTCTAACCTAAAATCAACCAAATATCAACTTAATTTGATGTCATTATTGGACATCAAAATAACGTTGTTCTTAGATGCTGGCTAGTCATTGAATTTTGGTCACTTGACTTCATGACCTAAATTTAACCTAATATTAACGTCTTGAAATTGTGTGCCTGCTGGGTAGTACTAATGAATTACATTTTGAATTTGTTGTGTTAATGTAATACATTTGCACAGCTCTTGGTAATATGTACACCCATTCACACATTTTTTTTATTTTTATTTATTTATTTATTCATTTTTTTTTAAAGCTGGTCTTGCAGTAATCATGCCAACCAAGACTGGATTAAAATATTTATCCGTCAATGTTCAGCACTGAAAATTCATTTTCTTTCATCTCACTGCTGGCCTTGTACTCAAGGACATTTCTTTAATGAGAACACAGTCAGCGGTCGTCTCTCATCATGCTTATGCTTCACGCCGTATGCTGACTCAGTGTTTCATTTGCCCCATTTTACGGCAAAATTAACAAGTCATTTGACTATAGGGGTAACAGGCAGACTGTTTGAGCTGCTGTCAGTCTAAATGCTCAGTCTGACTCGACTGCTATAAACGAGACAGACACCCTGAGTCTATAGACTCATCAGCCGCTAATGTTCTGCCTCCTCATCATACAGACACAGATGGAGACACTTCATTTGTGTTCCAACTGCTTCCCCATGCAGAGCTGGAGATGTAATATAAAGATTACCAAGGGCCAAAGCCTGGCTTTAATAGTGTTTGCTCTCATAATACCTCCAAATGTGCAAAAAAAAAAAAAAAAATCAGATTGAATATTTGAAAAATGTTTGAAATAATTAGTTATTATGTCTGTGTGAATGCTGTATTGTAATAAATAGTTTTTTGTTTTTTTTGTTTTTTGTTTTATTAATACAACGGTTATGTAAGTATTCATTTTGGTGATGCAAACATAAATCAGATATGAAAAGGCATTTAAACAATAATACAGCCTTTTTTTTCTATGCATAACTAAATAAATACCATAAACTCAGGCTGCACAATATATTGTATAGCATGTATAACGCAATGTGGTCATTCGCAGCCGTCACATTGCAGGAAATGCAATGTTGAGTTTGTATTATAATTTATCATCTAAGTTTGGATGCCTGTGATTGTTTACTGACTTTAAACACATTCAGGTTTCAGAAATTTTATTTTTTGTGACCTTAATTATGATTAATTATATTTAATTTTATTATTTTTTTATCATTTAGTTAATGTACTTGAATACTCCCAGACATGGGAGACGATAAAACACTTAATTTTAATTGTATCTTGATCTTGATTGTATTTGAAGAGTTCAGACGCAAAAAAACGCTAAGTGTCATCTGGAATTTTCTTCTACAATGAACATTTTTTCTGTTTATGTTCAGTTATTTCATATTAAAAGCGATGAAAATAACATATTATTTGCCATAACAGTGAAATTATTGAATCAAGACATAGGAGCCTAAGAAAAATGCTAACATAAAAATTTAATTTCAGATGGCACTTGGAGGATTTTGCATCTGAACTCTTCTTTTATATATTGGTATCCATGAAAAGATAACACATGCAAATACAGAAATGCACTGCAAATTGCACAGATCCCAACGCAAACGTGTTAAGGAACCCCAAAATGTTTATAAAGTGTTTATTGAATTTGATGATGATGCGAAAAGTAAATATTAATTCAGCAATCTCTGACTAAACATGTGCATGAAAATACTCACAAGACATGCAAATAGAGAATTGCTCTGCAAGTAGCACAGACAAAAACGAAAATGTGCAACACAGCCCCCCAAAAAAGCATGGAGATGCAGTCCTATTGCAGATTCATCCCAATTGATCTAACATTATAAAATTCTTTCCAATTAGAGATATGAAGGGCACACTCACATAATGTTATTCGAACCATGGCCTGGCACGTTTACCTATTCGTTTGAGAAGTGTGAGTGCTCTGAATCAGGCTCAGTTGGGCTTTGGTCTTCACTTGAGCTTACGCTTGTAGTGTGAGTTTATGATCATTTATGAGCATGAAAAGTGGTGGATATGTTCAACAAAATATTTGACTGTGTGCATATTAAACGACTAAAATTACACGACTAAAGAAATCTCTACTGTGCTAAGCGAGAGTGCTTCTCTTCTGTTAAACTGACCAGCGCATCATCGATGATGGTAGCGTGCACCGGCTTGATTACTAGCGTGCTTCAGCACGGTTCAAGGCAACTGTACATAGTGTGAGTACGCCCTGAGTCATCTGGTGAAATTGTATTAATATTGCAATATATATCACAAAATAAAATATAAAAATATGGCAATCTTAGAATTTTCTAATGTTGTGCAGCCCTAATAAAAACATTTTATAAATGTCGGCTATTTATCATTTTTATCAAATGCCATGTGATGGAATAATTGTTTGTATTTCCAAAAATATTTACATTAATGTTTAGAACAAAAATCATTTGATTAAAATAAAAAAAATAATAATAACTAAATAAATACATTTGATTCACTGTTAGATTTTTTTCAGCAAGGTTTATTAATTGATTTAAAATATTCATCATAAGAACAGATTACAGTTTACATAAATATATCCTATACTAAATGATGGAGCATTATTTCACATGTATTTTTATATGAGGTTGCAACATAGGCGCATTCTGAAAACGTCGTTTTTATATACGTTTCTGGAGATTGTGAATTATGTAGCCAAAATTACGCATGGCTGCATTTCATTTTTAAAGCGAATGCTACAGGGCGGTATGACGCCGTTGCTTTTCATGCTTACCAGCTGACAGCTTACCTCCATGTGGACGGCTTTCCCGCTGTTACTAGTTTATCTAGTTAACTTTCCATGTACATCAATAGACTTGAGATGCAGTTGACAACGACGATAGGGTTTGAGGTGGGTGAGAAACGGTTCCAGTAAGCGGGTAATACAAAAACAGATTCCAAAACTTAAAATAAACAAGTAAAAACCAGGGTGAGAATGTGGTAAAATTTGAAAACGGGGTAAAAATTAGGCGGCTTTTGTTTTTCTGGATTGCTTTTTAAAATGTTGGTTTAGAGATGGTGCTTTTAAATATACTATTGCTTGGATTTAGGGAAGAAGGAGCGTGGGTCAGTTGATCGGTCAGTCAGCCAGTCATTCAGTCAGTCAACAGCGGCCTCTAGTGGATTTATGTGAGAGCAGCAGGCATGAATGGCACTCGCGAATGCATGACTGGATTTTGAAATCTCAAAAAGCGTACCAAGTGGCCTCTGGTAGATTCACGAAAACAAAAATTGCAAAAAAAACATAGCTCCTGGGACGTATTTGGCGGCCTGCAGAAATGCGTATAAATGTATGTTTTTAAAAAGGGCTTGGGTTGTGATTTTTATAAGAGTAATATAAACTACTACAGTAGACACATTGCTTGTTTTTAATCTGCTTTCTGTGTGTATAATATTGCTTTGCAAACTTAATTTAATGTCCCGTCAATTGTCGCTGACCATATTTCAAAGAATTAAAAACAATTCTGTAAAATGAAATACACAGAATGCAATACATATTATCATAAAACAAGTGTTTTCTCTATCTTGCAATATTGCTCCTCAACCAGATTTAGTTTTAAGAATGTTCAAAAGACAACACACACACACAGAGAAAACTGTAACACTGATTAAGAGAATGATTTTATGCCCTGCGCGTTGCTTGATTACTTCTTGCTTAATAATCTAAATCAGCATGTGCAGCCCCATGCATATTATAATCGCATTGTATTCCTGGTGTAAATTCTGCTGATTCCCTGCAGAAATAAATGAGACCCCCGGCAGGACCCTTAATACTCTCAGCCGCGCAGTTGGACAGGCCTGATACTGCGGTACTGAAGAGCCCACGGCCAGGACCTCCTCGCTAGAGAAGAATCTTAATTAAGAGAGTAGGAGGATGGATCACGCTGGCTAATTAGAGAGAGAGAGAGAGAGAGAGAGAGAGAGAGAGAGAGAGAGATGGAAAAAAGGGGAAAATAAAAGAGTGTCCTTTACTGAAGGGTGTAAGACTGGGGAGTAATTAGGATAGTAACACCCATGCAACAGATCAGAGAAGGAGAGAGAGAAGCACATAAGCAATCCTTCATTCACTGTTTTGTGTCCTGGCACCATTTCAACAATACGTTGATAGCTCACTAAAATCAGCTAATTGAAATAACCCTTTGTATTGTTTTACATGCAATTCTACAACCCAGCAACGCAGGTAAACCAGACTAGTATTAAATCTGATTATTCCACAGTAATGAAATCAAGATGTCAGAACAATTAACAACAGTTTTACAAACGTACTTAGGGATTATTTTAGACAGTAGTTTATATCTTGGTGAGCACGAAGACTGCATCTACAATGTAAAACCCACCAGTCAACTTCAAATGAAATTAATTTAAAAACTAATTTAAAAACGTCTAAGGAAATGAGTGTAGTTAACTCAAAATTTACTGAAGGTTAATTCTGCTAATTTGAAAAAAGTTTTAAACTTCGTGTTGAAGGTAATGATTAAATACCTCATTACTTCAACTAAAATGGAATAAGTTCACAGTACTCATATATGTTCGTTTTTTTTTTACTTAAATGGTTTGTAGTAATCGGTTTCCTTAAACGATTTGAGTTGCCTTAACTAATTAGGTTCTACAGTACTCAGTTGGTTTAAGTTCTCTTTATTTATCGGGTTTTACTGTGCACAAATTGCTTCATTTACTCAAATGGATTAAGTTTACAGTACTCATTAGGATTAGTTTTTGAATTTAAATGGTTTGTTTCAATTGGTTTCCTCAAATGGTTTGAATTACCTTTACTTTTTTGGGTTTTACTGTGTATAAGATGGCAACACAGAGACGTTAATCCTCACAGATAATTCAGGACTCCACTCATCCTCTTTACTATGAATTTGAAAAGCTTTCTTCTAGAACAGTGGTTCTCAAGGTGGGGGTCGGGACCCCCTGGGGGGTCGCGGGACAATGACAAGGGGTCGCTTGGTGATTTCCAAAATTTTAATAAATTTTATTCAACTATTTGAATTGTCATATTTTATTCATAACCCACAGAAGATTAATAGTTGAGTTAAAGAAACAACAACATACAAACAAAAATCAGCCATCAGCTTTTAATTTTTATATTAAAATGTAATTAAATTAATAAATGACTAAAAAAAACATTATATGTTGCATTTTTGTGTTGTCAATATGCTCATGTTTATATGGGCCTATAATTGTGTCTTTAACGTTTATATATTTACAGTATAACCACTTTGAAAAATGGGGGTCACGAGTCACTGACATTGTTATTTTGGGGGTCGCGGGCTAAAAAAGTTTGGAAACCCCTGTTCTAGAAGACAATACAGAGTACTCACAGCAAAAAAAAAAAAAAAAAACAATATTTTAAAGAAAACTTTTATACCTTTTGCTATTACTATATTGAACAATTTACCATGAAGTAGTTTGTATATTGCTCTGTGTAATTGTGAATTTGTTTGTGGTTTCATAGCCAGGGTTTTGAGTTGGTAATCTATGGTGTCGGATGCTTTGTGTTTGTGCTCTGTAATTGTGTTTTGTATTTGCAATGTTTAGGGATGTTTTTAGTAACTTTTTTATGAAGCCATTAATGAATTTCCACATGTGTGGTCAATAAAGACTTCTATCTACAGTCTCACAAAAAAAAAGGTACATGGTGGTACAAATAATGTACCTTAAGGAACAGTTTTGTACCCCTGTAAATATTGTACCATAATGGTACAGGAAAGAGCTTGCATGATACTGTTCAGTGCCTTTTATGGTACAACTAAAAAAAAGGTACACATTTTTTCTCCTATCAAAGGGACAAACGTCTTGGACAACTCCATATACATTACATTTGCAAATAAAATACAACCATTCATTTATTCATTTACCTTCAGCTTAGTCACCAAAGCGCCTAAAATACAATCTCTATTATAAATATGACTGGAGAATTATTTTATGAAAAAATTTACATTAAACATCTTTTAAATGTAGGCTACACTCTTAGAAATAAAGGTAGGCGAGCTGTCACTGGGGTGGTACCTTTTCAAAAGGTACAAATGTGTACTTACAAGGTCCATATACATAACTCAAGGGTATATTAGTACCTAAAAATACAAAAACCTTCCTTTTAAAATGTTTAGGCACTAATATATACTTTTGAGATACCAACATGGACAATATTGTACAAATTGTACCATTTGAAAAGGTACCACCCCAGAGCTTGGGTTAGAGCTGAAGATCTTTGCCCGAACTCGACGGGACCCATCCAAATATCTTCATTTGTGTGCACTAGAAGAAAGAAACTCAAACAGGTTTGAAACAAGTGGATGCTGAGGAAAGGATGACAGAATCTTCTTATTTATCTGTTTACATCAGGGGTCACCAAACTTGTTCCTGTAGGGCCGGTGTCCAGCTGATTTTAGCCCCAACCCTAATCAAACACACCTGAACTAGCTAATCAAGGTGTTACTAGGTATACTTGAAACACCCAGGCAGGTGTGTTGAGGCAAGTTGGAGCTAAACCCTGCAGGGACACCGGCCCTCCAGGACCGAGATTGATGACCCCTGGTTTACATGATAGATTCTTAATCAGAATGTTGTCCTAATCATGTTAATATCAGAATATTGTTATTCCTGCACTGTAAATGTAGTGATTGTCAGTTATTTAAGCATAATCAGGTAAAGAATGCGCATGTAAAAGTACTCAGTATTCACACGGCCAAATCCTCTAATGCAAATGCCATTTGGCAAATTGAAAATATCAATAGTAATGCGCCACAGTGTTTAAGCAGAACTTCCTTATGGAGGAAGGCCACCTCAGGCCAGTTCTGCTGCCTACATGTATGGCTTATTAATTGCATATTGATTGGCTGGATTGCACAGAACTGGGATGTAGTAATGCATGGTGACGCTTGCAAATGGTCCATTCTCTGCTCTGTGGCTTCTGAGGGAGAAGCTTTAGGTGGTATTGATGATTGAGTTAGACAGATTAATATATCTAAATTATATGGGGTCGTATATAATGGCCTTGTGAGGGTAAAGAGCACACAAGGTAAAACGAGAACATCCCCATTGTGTGGGTCTGATGAATGTCTTTAAGCTCTGTGTGATGTGATCTTTAGCCCTGTTTATCATTTATGGATGAATTCAGTTGTGGCATTTGTTCATGCACTTTACATTGACGACATATTGCATATATTATATTGCATGCAAAATTATATTTTAATATGGATTTTTTTTTTTTTTTTTTTTTTTTTGCTTTTTGAGATAAAGTATTTGTATAAATTATGGGTTTGTGTATAAATTACGGGTAACACTTCACTTGAAGGGGGTGTTTATAAGACTCTCACAAGACTTGTACTTTTATGACATGACTCGTTATGACTATGCATGAGATTGAATGCTTGCTCAAGACAATGTTCATTAAGTATCATTAGCTTAGTTATGTCACTTTAAAAACAAAGGTGACTTGTTTTAGGTGGCTTTATGAAAGCTTGACATAAATACATCAAAACATGTATTTGTCACGACAACTTGTCATAAATCTATCACAAACATGACTTTCATAAGGAGAGGTGGGTAGAGTATTCAAAATCTATACTTAAGTACAAGTACTTGCAGAAATTTTCACTCAAGTAAAAGTAACTATCTTAAGTTACTTGAGTAAGAGTAAAAAAAAGTATCTGATAAAATAAAAAAAAAAATACTTAAGAAAGTAGTTACTTTTTACTTTTCAGGATTTTTTTTTATCTTTACCATGATGATGGTAAATAATATTTTACTGGAAATTTTTAAAGACACTTCTATACAGCTTAAAGTGACATTTAAAGGCTTAACTAGGTGAATTAGGTTAACTGGGCAGGTTGGGGTAATTAGGCAAGTTAATGTATAATTATTGTTTGTTCTGTAGACTAAAGAAAAAAAATTGCTTAAAGGGGCAAACAATATTGACCTTAAAATGGCTTTAAAAAAAAAAAAACTGCTTTTATTCTAGCCAAAATAAAACAAATAGGTCTTTCTCCAGAAAAAAAGAATAATTATTAAATAAATATAAACAGATATAGTGAAAATTTCCTTGCTCTGTTAAACAGTAAAAAAATATATATATATATATGAAAAAAAAAAAAAAAAAAAAAAAAAAATATATATATATATATATATATATATATATATATATATATATATATATATATATATATATATATATATTATAAACACCACTTTATGGTAATAAATAAATAAAAAATAATAATAACGTTTAAATATTATATTTTTAATGGTTAACCATGTGAATGACTATGTGCAGGGCTAATTAGTTATTCCATTGAACAGCAGCTTCTTTAGATATCCTATAGTTACCAATATTCAGATTCAAATTGGGATCATTTTGACACTGACCATTACGTGGTTTTTCAGGTTGGAGCTGTAATACATGTATTTGTTGCAATGTCAGTTCGATTGTACAGCGTGCATCGAACATATTCTACATCTTCTATTCTTCTTGATGCCATTGGTGACCTGGGCCAATAAACTCACTGCTCAGACAGCATGACCCTCCTTCTCACAACCGGCCATAGCATGACCACAGTATAAACCTGCTTGTCTTCCTCAACTTGAGCCATCATTCAAACATAGGTGTGCGCGATCTAACTGAAAGCGGGAAACGTAGATGTATAGCAACCTCTCGACACAACCTCTCCAATGCGGCACCTCACGATATTTGCTAACAAGTCATTCATTCATTCATTCATTTTCTTTTCGGCTTAGTCCCTTTATTTGGGTGGTGCAGTAGGTAGTGCTGTCACCTCACAGCAAGAAGGTCGCTGGTTCGAGCCTTGGCTGGGCCAGTTGGTGTTTCTGTGTGGAGTTTGCATGTTCTCCTCGTGTTCACGTGGGTTTCCTCCGGGCTCACCGGTTTCCCCTACAATCCAAAGACATGCGGTATTGGTGAATTGGGTAGGCTAAATTGTCCATGAAATGACATTACATTTTTGACAATACAGCATTACATCATTGAGCATTCGCAAAAAGTTTGCAGAATTTATTAATGTTTCGTCTTATTAGTTTGCCAGTCTTACTCTCAGTGATAAGAAAGCTAGTTCTCACTCCCTCACTAAACTTTAGCTTTGCATTTCCATCCTGTTAATTTTATTGCCACATTCTATATTTGTCCTTAAACTTGAGCACACTAATTTATTTATAGCTTTTTTAACTCATAACAAACCCTCTTGTAAATTCAGACCGCATCCAAGCGCTCCTATCTGCATGAGAGAGAGTGTGTACATGTTAGCATCGGGCCAAAGGGGAGCTTTAGCTGACTGCAGATTGTTTCTTCTTTATCTGGCAGGTCTAATCCAGTGTGTGTGTTTGTTTGTATGTGTGTGCGCTGTGTTGACTCTCCATTAAGCTGGTCCAGAACTGTTTGCTTTGTTTATCAGGTAGCTACAGGCTCGACTCTACTGCAAACACACACTCGCACACACAGGCACATCATTCTGTCATTCTCACTGACAGTATGTGTTTCCATTACAAACATGTTGTTACAATTGCAAAATTATCTTTTCATTAACTTGGTGTCATGTAACTTAAACTCATCATCGTAAAAAGACATCCCAAACATCATAAAGACAGCTCTAAGTAAGTATACTTATAACACAACCATACATTTCAACATTGGGATGTGAAAATAAGGGATTAGCTGAAGATCTTTGCCTGAACCCAAAAAAAGACCAAGGCACTCAAAAATAAGTTAGCATGTGAAAAAGCCTTTATTGACATGGAGTTCAAAGTTTCAAGTCGTTCACAATAGAACATATTGTACCTGCTGCATTATAATCTAGAGAGACACTGTACGGAATTGCCCCTATACTCTTAAATAGTGAGGGGACAGTCTGAAGTGCACTCAATCAATCCCATAATGCACAGCAATAACGAGTGCACAACCCATGTACACTCAACAGTTGGAGATTGCCCATAATGCACTTTGATAGTTCATGTGCCAAATGTTATCCCGCATCTGACCACAAAATGGCATCCACAGCAGAATGTTATGGGTGTAAGTTTCCCTATAAGGTTTTATTTTATCGATAATTTATTGCATGTATATGTGACAGAAATCAAGATTCATTACTGATAGATAGCTCGGTAAGTGGTAAATAACTATCACTGTGTCTTACCGAGGAGTTTTAAATCAAATCAAATCAAATCAAAATGGCATCCTTTCTGGTATACACAGTGCTCAAAGTCACTCCTTTTAGTAGACTAATGGGGAATAGTGAATGAGGGTATATCAGTGATTTCAGATGTTGTATTGAGTCAAGGTACAATGGAGTTGAGGTTCCAAATGCAACTTATTAGTAGGATCGTCAAGCATGCAAAGGTCAAAACAGGGGCAGACAAGATCATTCAAATAATCCATAGCATGGTCAGAGTACTGATGAATGGTCAGGACAGGTGGCGTTACAACATAAACAGTAAAACAAAGCAAAGGTCAAAACATGACAAGACAAACTTCAGCATAAAAAGACTTTGGTAATGCTCAGTTACAGATCGTAAGACTCAGCAAAAAGCGTGTGTAAATGTGGTTTCTTTATAGTCCTTGTAATCAGCCCTTTATGAGGTTCATGAGCTGTGTGTGTGTGTGTGTGTGTGTGTGTGTGTGTGTGTGTGTGTGTGTGTGTGTGTGTGTGTGTGTAATCAGGGAGAATCAGGAACTGGTGTGTGAGTGCAAAGACTACTGGGAGTTGTATTTCATAGAGTGGCAGGTGTGTAGTTCTTTAGCGATCTGCCCAGGCCAGAAACCTGGTGATTGTGACAGAGGTAGACACTATTTCAAATAAACTCCTAACCATATCTTTAAAGAATAACCATATCGCCGTTTTACCATGTGACCTGTAAATGCTAAATAATCATTTTTGGAATTGCCTGAAAAACAACCTTATACATGTGTAAATTTCTTTTTGCATTGAGTGCCTTTACTAAAGTTACACTTAAACTTGCATAACTTCAAAACATGAATAAATATATAAAAATAAAAAAATAAAAATAAATCTTATGACATTAATATTATTCTTCGCCAAACAAGTTAGTTCCTCAAATGATTGTGGCAGCAGTTAAGTGATTTCTGAGCAACAACGACTCAGGAACAGCCAAAAGGGTCCCAACATTATGTTTGTGTAATAATTTACAAAAGCTTAGGATGTGGCTCAACCAATCAAAATCACAATCAAAATTATTCCTTTTATAATTGCAATTTCAATTTGAGCAATTTGAAGGCCAATGCAAACATACCCAGAGTAGAGACAACACTCACACTCACAAGAGTGTCCCAAACACTGGCACAAAGCCAAAAAATACAACTGGGGCATTGCAGAAAGCAGGTTATCTGGATAAGTTTAAGGATATGTAACTGGATAACCTAAACATTCAGTTCTAGAACCTTAGGTGACTTTTACAGTATATTTTTTCATATCAGCTTTTCATATCATGCTCTGGAGTAGGTCATGTTTGAGGGGTAGTTATGTATGTGTATGTGTACAAACATAAAACATACATTACATTAGGGCTGCTCGATTATAAAAAAAATCATAATCATAATTATTTTGGTCATACTTGTAATCACGATTATTCAAAACGGTTATCAGATGGAGTCCAAATTATTTACCCTCCTGTGATAAATATTTTTTTTGCATATATATATATATATATATATATATATATATATATATATATATATATATATATATATATATATATATATATATATATATATATATATATATATATATATAATTCCTTAATGATGTTTAACAGAGCAAGGAATTTTTCACATTATTTCCGATGATATTTTTTTCTTGTGGAGAAAGGCTTATTTGTTTTATTTTGGCTGGAATAAAAGCAGGTTTAAATATTTTGAAACCTATTTTAGGGTCAATATTATTAACCCCTAATAAAAGTTACTTTACAGTACATTCTTTTAGTAATTTTCACATGGAACTGAGCTTTGCAGAGCAACAAATGTGTACATATGGAAAGAGGGCGGTATATGATGGAATAATTGTTTTATCTCGATTAATGTTTTTTTTTTTCATAATCGTTAGAAGCCAAAACCAAATTAATTGCACAGCCCTACATTATGTACAACATGTAAGATCAATATCCTGAAATAATGCACAAGTACTAACAGGGAGCATTAAGCTTTACAAATGTAAACAGGTTTCAGTTTTAACTTAACAACCCAAAGATGGCAAATTGAACTTGCTTTGTCGAATACACCCCTGAAACTACTGAAAAACCCTTATGTCAAGAACCTAACCACAATGGCCTCCAGAAATGCCTGCCACTGTTACTTCTAGTGCTTTATTTGGCTAATGCTGTCTTTCTGAGGTCTGTACTTGTAGGTAAACTGCCCTCAGGGCTCGTGCTGTCAGCGGTGCAAAGGTTGATGGGATTGTTCTGTCAGAGGAGTCATACAGCACATCAAGCTCATTCTTCAACTCTCTATTACTTTAAAGGTAACCCGATTACCACCATACCATCTTCTCTATCTCCTCTGCCACCCCGTTTTGCTGTCTTCAGAACGCCGCAAACACGATTCCGCTTCTGCAGACTCATTTTTAACGCTCCCTTAGTGTCCCCTTTGTAATCTTCTCTTTTCCTCACTCTGGTTCGCAGATGTACATATATTTTCCCAGCGGTGGGCTGGAGACGCTTCAATACGCAGTGATATGAGCTAATAAAACTTATCCTATCCAACTTCATGTTCTCCCAAATCACTGCCAGAGGTTTCACTCCAAACCAATTGAAGGAGGATATATGACGTCCTCTTTTTTTTATTTATTTATTTTTTTATTATTGGCATCGTCACAAAACGCCTGTTCTATGCTGTTCATTTGAAAAGTGTGGCAGGGAAAGCAATTCCTTTTTCCTTTTATCTCTCTCCTCTGTCAGCCTAACTGGAGTTGACACTCGAGTATGAGCTGCAGGAGAGGCCAAGAAGAACGGTTTAGCATAGAGAAGCCTCCGCTGGCGCGTATGTATGTGCTACCTAGAGATTAGCCTTCATTTTAGAGATGCTGACTCGGCAGAATTCACAAATAAGAAGTCTGCATTCTAAGCGCATTTGTTTTGGTGCGTGTCTGAGATGTTCAAGGATATTGCTGTATCAGATTTTTGAATCTCGTTCGCGAGAATCAGAGTGTGTGCTTAGATGGGTAGCTTTGCTTTCTGATGCTTTGTTTAGTCATTTAACAGATTATTTTATCCAAAATGACTTAAAACGAGAAAGACATTAAATTATTCAATTTAAAACAATTCAATTTAATTAAGTGATAAAAAAACTTATTTATGCTTTCTGGAAGATTTTTTGAATAGTTTTTCATGCTCACAATGACTGGGTTTAATAAAAATAAAGTAATAGCAGAATTACGATATGACATTTAGCAAATTAAGATAAACCTTTTCTGTTTGGATATAATTTCAAAAGTAATTTGTTTAAAATTGTTATTTACTGCTCATTTCTTTTTTCATTGTTTGCAATTATTGAGCTTTTTAATGTGTCAATCAAAGCTTTGGAAGAATTTACCATCCCTTACAGTTAAAATTGTTAGTCCTCTTGTGAGTTTTTCTCCACATATTTCCTAAGTTTGGTTTAACAGAAAAATGTCTTTCAACACATTTTTCAACATAATATCTGATTTAAAAAGCCCCTGTAATTCATTATAAAATGTCATATTTTGGTTTTGGGGTCACCAACAACAGTCTGATATGCATGCAAGGTCAAAAACACTTTCATTGTCTTATAATATGCATTTATTTTTACCCAATTATCCCAATGACTCCCATATGATTGGTTTAGAGATTCGTTAGTTCCCAAATACCTCCTTTGTATGAGGCTAATCTGCGCTGATTGGTCTGATGAGCCAGTCTGTTGTGAATTATTAAACAAAATCTTAAGGGGGGTGACAATATTGACTTAAAAAAAGTTTTAAAAAATAATAAAAATAAACTGCTTTTATTCCAGCCAAAAAAAAAAAAATACTTTATCCAAAAGAGAATGTGTTTTAGAAAAAAAACTCTGAATGCTCTGTTAAGCATCACTTTGGAAAAATAAATAAATAAATAAATAAATAAATAAATCTGCCAAAAAACTTTGCCTTATATTATATTTGATTTCAATGATGCAAAGCCACTTCAAGTTTTGCTAAAACACCATCGCCAAAGAAGCTTGCCTTTACTGAGTTTAAACTGATGCGGGTTATAACAAAGAAAGAACAGTATTGCGCTGGTGGTCATCGGGAGAATCCTGCTCTGCCCACCTCATATATTGGGTCGGCTGACTTGCATGCTTTCCCGAAAACACAGAAAAATGTAATTCAGCGCGTAACGAGGCTGAGCATTAAAACGACACAAACCGAAACCAAAACTTTTAAAAGTGAGGCTTTTCTTCCTTTCTTTTGTCCATTCTTTCTTGAGGTGTATATTATTTTTCTATTTAATTACTGATGACTGCTTTGCAGCGTTCAGCATTGAATTGAATGATTTATGATACTATTTCGTTTGTTTTGTAGCAGAAATATTATTTATTAAATTGGCATGCATATAAAAACAATAGTACAAAATTAATATTTCTTACTACAATGCTTCATTTGTGTTTGATGCAAACCATCAATTTATTTTTCATAAATTAACAGTAGGACTTTATATAGCAGACAACTTACATTAAAGCACATTCAAGGCAGCATGATGATGAGAAATATAATTCATTATTAATATTATTGTCATCATCATCATCATTAATATTTTATAATTATTCAACATTCATTTTTTAATTATTGCACAAATATTAAGTCATCACAGCATTAGTTAGATAGATGTTTCTGTGTTTTGTTAGTCCCAATTGATGTTGTTTTCAAATAAAATAAATCCCTTAATATACAACTTGTCAAATATATCATTCAATTTTGGTGGGTGCTCGTAATTTTTTTCTGGTGCTCCTAAATATTTCAGGTTGGCAGCACCGGTGCTACCAAGTAAGAAAGTTAATTTCGAGCCCTGCATATATATATATATATATATATATATATATATATATGTGTGTGTGTGTGTGTGTGTGTGTGTGTGTGTGTGTGTGTGTGTGTGTGTGTGACAATGGCGGTGATGACAACATGGAGACAGAGTGCAGAAGTTTAATAATGCTCAGCAAACAAATCCAAATCACAAATCTCAATCGTAATCGGTGAAGCATGCAAGATTCAGAGAAACAAACAGGCAGTCCAAACAAGGCAGTCAAGACAAAATCATTAATCCAAGAGCAGTGGTCAACAAGACAGGCACAAAGGTCAGAGCAGAAAGGCAGTACAACACAAGGAGAAAACGCTTGGTATGGCAGCAGATACTGGCAATACTACGCCCTGAGTGTTTGGTGTAGCAATGTTAATATGGCCACCAAACAGAAAGTAACCAACGAAGAACAGACAGTCAGAATTCGGGTGAAGGCTCCCTCTGTTGGCTGGATTAGTGGTTACTAATTCTGTTTGTTACAATATATATATATATATATATATATATATATATATATATATATATATATATATATATTGTAGCGAGCCATGTAATACCACGTCGCCCTGGGCACAAATCCACACCAGCTGGATCTCTCATCAACCTCGGATCGCTCACAGCTGGACCTCATCAGCCAGGGAGAGATAAAAGCCAGCCCCACACAGGAGGAAGTGAGCTTCATTTGACATGACTCCCTGCGCTAACGCTTGTCTCTCTCTCTCTCTCCCACAGCCGAGTCCAGCTCGTGACCGATCCAACACTCTACTTCTCACCAGCCTTCACCATCTCCCCGGAGCACTTGAGCACGCACCTTTAAGAAGAGCACTCATTCACCCCAATATCACTTGTAAATAAAGGCACCCTCCGGGGCATTGTTTGTAACATTATCTACGGTGTTTGTGTTTTCCCTCTGCCTCGCTACAACTGGTGGAGAATGCGGGCATTGCAGAGGGAAAAATTCAGAAGAAACACTCACCATTAAGTAGAAAATAACCGCTGAATTTTTCTCTGTGTTTGTTACAGACAGGCATCCGCTCTCTCTCTCTCCCACGCTTCCTCTTACTCGGCTGTCAACATCCCGTCGCCATGTCGGTGGAAGAGGTACTGCTCCACCTAGCGGAGATCTCCAGGAAACAGAATTCCATCTCTGAGCAGCTTACAGCCAGACAGGATCGACTGGAACAGCAGCTCCGCCAGGCGGCCAGACACCATCCGACTCCCGAAGTGAGTGCGCATCATCATCTCACTAAACTCAGCGACCTGGATGATATTGACGCTTATTTACATACCTTTGAGGTTATTGCCGAGAGAGAAGGCTGGCCAAAAGAAAACTGGGCGAGAATGTTGGCTCCGTTTCTCACAGGAGAAGCGCAACGAGCATATTTTTCACTAGAGACACCAAAAAATGAAGATTACAAAGCGTTAAAAAAGGAAATATTAGCCAGAATGGGGCTATCCACAATCAGCGCAGCCCAACAGTTTTCCCAGTGGTCTTACGACGAGAAACAACCAGTGAGAACTCAAGCAGCTCAACTTTCTCGCCTGGGAAGGCTATGGTTATTGGGAGGAGATCCCTCGGCGGTCCAGGTCGCTGAGAAGGTGATCATCGAGAAGATGATGCGTGCGTTACCCCGACGTTTGCGAACACTCACCAGCATGCGAAATCCTGAGTCACTGGCCACCCTGGCGGAGGCGATCGAGCTGGCTGAAGCTCACATCGCCCGAGATAATGGGGAGAGAGCGGCTCTGCCACCCCGGAGGGTAAGTGCACCTTGGCGACCGGTGGAGGGCACAGCGCGACCAGGCGGCAGACCAGCGGTCCCCAGCCCGATGGACGAGCCGATGCCCACCGAGCCGACGACGCACTCGACCCCGGCCTGGACAGCAGGGTGCGCGGTACACCGCAATATCCCTCCCGAAGCTCCCACCCATAAAGTCCAGCTAGAGGGAAAAACACAAACGGCCACCTTAGACACAGGAAGCGCCATCACTCTGGTTCACCCGAAGACTTTGAAATACCGCCAGGAAAGTAAAAGTCTTATTCCAATCACGTGTGTACACGGTGATACCCGCCACGTACCCGCCCGAAGAGTGACCATCGCGGCGAAACCAGGCAGCTGGCGCATCGAAGTCGGGGTTGTTCCAGATCTTCCTGTGCCCCTCCTACTGGGCAGAGACTGGCCGGGGTTCGATGAACTCCTCACTCACCACCACGCTCTATCGGCTCGTCCAAAGAAGAAGAACAAGTCACGGGCTCATCGGGACCGCAAACCAGCGCTGATGACCACCGAGAGCGATAGAGGGGGTGAGTCATCAATTTCTGCTAATTTATACTTTGATCTGTTTCAACAGATAACCGCAGGAGGCGATTTTGGCAGAGCACAGAGGGAAGATGAAACGCTCAAACACTGCTGGCCGCAAGTACGGATCATTGAAGGTAATGAGCGACTTCCCAGCCCTCACCCCCTCCCACATTTTATTGTGGAAAATGGTCTGCTGTACTGTGTCGCAGAGAGGCGGGGGAAAAAGAAGACACTATTGGTCGTCCCGAGGACCAAGAGGGAGACGGTCTTAGAACTGGCACATACCCACCCGATGGCTGGACATCTGGGAGCGGCCAACACGGTGAAAAGGATCCGCGACCGTTTCCATTGGCCGGGGCTAGACGGGGAAGTAAAGAGGTATTGCCAGGCATGTGACATCTGCCAGAGAACGTCTCCCCAACGACCACCCCCCAGCCCTCTAATACCACTACCCATCATCGATGTGCCCTTCACCCGAATTGGTATGGACTTGGTAGGGCCTTTGCCGAAGTCGGCCCGGGGACATGAGCACATCCTTGTTATCCTCGATTATGCCACCAGATACCCTGAAGCGATTCCCCTGAGGAAAGCCACGTCATCGGCCATCGCGAAGGAGCTGTTTCTGCTATGCAGTCGAGTGGGAATCCCAACGGAGATACTGACCGACCAGGGCACCCCCTTCATGTCCCGGTTGATGGCAGACCTCTGTCACCTACTCAAGGTAAAACAGCTAAAAACCTCTGTATATCATCCACAGACGGACGGCCTTGTCGAGCGTTTTAACAAGACTCTGAAGCAGATGCTCCGACGGGTGGTGGCAGAGGACGGGCGCGACTGGGACCTCATGATCCCGTACGTGTTATTCGGTATCAGGGAAGTCCCCCAGGCCTCCACAGGATTTACCCCCTTCGAACTGCTGTTTGGCCGCCAACCCAGGGGCCTATTGGATGTGGCTCGTCAAGCCTGGGAGCAGGAGCCAGCCCCCCAGCGGTCGGTGATTGAACACGTACGGGACATGAGAGAACGCATCGACAAAATCATGCCCATCGTCAAGCAACACCTGACCGAAGCCCAGCGCGCCCAGCAGAGATTGTATAACCGGCCCACCCAACCCAGAGAGTTCCACCCAGGGGATAAGGTGATGATACTCATACCTACCACAACGTCGAAGTTCCTCGCATCCTGGAAGGGGCCATACACGGTGGTAGAAAGGGTAGGGCCGGTAAATTATCGAGTCCGTCAGCCGGGACGAAGACGGGAAGAACAACTTTACCACATTAATCTTATGAAGAAGTGGGTTGCAGCTCCAGGTCATCTCGTTGCCTTCACTGAAGAAAATCTTCCCGTGGTCCACATTGGTGAGCAACTCTCACCAAACCAGAAGGCGGAGCTGCAAGCCTTGGTTGGTCAGTTCAAGGATGTGTTCTCGGAGAAACCGGGCCGAACCTCCATCATCCAACACAACATTATCACTCCTCCTGGCACCATCGTCCGGCAAAGGCCTTATCGAGTTCCAGAGGCTCGCAGGCTGGCTATCGACGAGGAGATCCAGAAGATGAGAAGGTTAGGCATCATCGAACCATCCCGTAGCCCGTGGTCCAGCCCAATAGTGATGGTCCCCAAACCCGATGGCACCCTCCGTTTCTGCAACGACTTCAGGAAACTCAATGAGATCTCCAAGTTCGACGGATACCCCATGCCTCGGGTGGACGAGCTGCTGGATAGGCTGGGTGGAGCCCGATTTATCTCCACCATCGACCTCACCAAAGGCTACTGGCAGTTACCACTCAGTGAAGACGCCAAGGAGAAAACCGCCTTCTCCACACCCGGTGGGCACTGGCAATACCGGGTTCTTCCCTTCGGGCTCCACGGGGCCCCAGCCACATTCCAAAGAATGATGGACATCCTGCTGAGGCCCCACCAGCCATATGCAGCAGCCTACCTGGACGACCTCATCGTCCACTCAGAGTCATGGGAAGAACACCTATCCCGGTTACGGAGGGTGCTCTTAGATCTTCGACGGGCTGGGCTCACAGCTAATCCCAAGAAATGCCACCTGGGTCTAGCCGAAGCCAGATACCTCGGCTTCCACATTGGACGAGGTCTCATACAGCCACAGCAAAACAAGGTCAAGGCACTACACGAAACTCCACAACCCACCACAAAGACCCAGGTACGTGCATTTCTGGGGTTAGCGGGCTACTATAGATGTTTTATACCTAACTTCTCATCCATAGCCAGCCCCCTGACAGACCTGACCAGAAAGGGGCAGCCGGAGAGGATAAGATGGACCAAGGAAGCCGACGACGCGTTCCGAGCCCTAAAGAAGTCCCTCACGTCCTCACCGGTACTGCACGCACCTGACTTCGGCTGCACCTTCATTCTACAGACGGATGCTTCCGACTCGGGCCTGGGCGCGGTCCTCTCCCAGGTCCACGGCGATGAAGAACATCCCATAATGTATGTGAGTCGGAAGCTGACCCCCGCAGAGACCCGCTACGCAACGGTGGAGAAGGAGGCCCTGGCGATCAAGTGGGCAATCCTGGAGCTAAGGTACTATCTCCTTGGCAGGAAATTCACTCTGGTGACCGACCACGCCCCGCTACAATGGATGGCTACAGCGAAGAACAACAACGCTCGGGTCACCAGGTGGTTCCTGTCGCTCCAGGATTTCAACTTCGACGTACAACATCGAGCCGGGGCCTCCCACGGAAACGCAGACGGACTCTCACGGCTCTGGTCAGGATGGGCAGGTCTGTCGAAACATTCTACCCCCCCTCTCAATACACTGCTCTTCCTTCGCAGGACACCCAGGACCAGGACGACGCTAAGGGGGGGGGAATGTAGCGAGCCATGTAATACCACGTCGCCCTGGGCACAAATCCACACCAGCTGGATCTCTCATCAACCTCGGATCGCTCACAGCTGGACCTCATCAGCCAGGGAGAGATAAAAGCCAGCCCCACACAGGAGGAAGTGAGCTTCATTTGACATGACTCCCTGCGCTAACGCTTGTCTCTCTCTCCCACAGCCGAGTCCAGCTCGTGACCGATCCAACACTCTACTTCTCACCAGCCTTCACCATCTCCCCGGAGCACTTGAGCACGCACCTTTAAGAAGAGCACTCATTCACCCCAATATCACTTGTAAATAAAGGCATTGTTTGTAACATTATCTACGGTGTTTGTGTTTTCCCTCTGCCTCGCTACAATATATATATATATATATATATATATATATAATTAAATTATAATAAAGATATCAATTCCTATGAAGATATGATGCCAACCACAGAGCACTTCTAGAAGTATCCATAATTCTGGACCAGGCTGCATCCTGAGCAGATGGTCATGGAGAAGTAAAGATTATGAGACTGATTCCTTAATGATATAGTGACAGACGAGTCTCTGCAGTGATGAGTTCCGTGGGCCAGCCGGAAAACCCGCCAATGTCCTACTCACAGCTGCAGCTTCTCTACGATGGACGTCCAGCCTTAGCACCTAGACTGCAGCTCTACATAATAAGTTTGGCAAGAGAAGAAATTAACTGAGCCTGGTTTCTCCCAAGAATTGTTTTGGTAATGTGCATTTTTGTTTTTAGTTCATATTGTCTGAACTTATTTCGATTTATGTGGTAAACAAAGAACATAAAATGTGCACAAACTCAATAATTATACTGTAAAACTTAGTTGTAAGTGTTCAAATTCTGTGGATCTTAAAGGTTCTTCATTGAATCATCATCATTTAAGAGTTATTTAAATAAAATAATGTTCATAGAGTATAAAGATAATAACACTTATCTGAATGAAAACGAAAACATTTAAATAATATCATGGTCAACATCTAATATGGTTTGGTGGGTATTTGGTGGATATTATTGGCTGAGCACAAAAGAGGTCAAAGTAATGTCGGATAAGTCATAAGTATCCCCACGTCTTCTGTTTAACCTTCTGAGTTTGAGGATGGTCATAAATATACAGCAGCATCTGTCCAGAATCAGTCCTGTCCTGTCAGAAAGGTGTGTCAGTGTTTTAGTGCACAACCTCTGATCTGTCTCAGCAGAGAGCCACTTCAAAATAACCAGGACAGATGGATTTGCATATGTATACTCTTTAAAGAATGGAAATGCTTCTGTTCGAAAAACGTTTGCCCTTATCACAGCATATGGTGAACATTTCATAATGCACTTTGCATCATTTTAATGCAATTTGCAGTGATGTTTTTAAAGCAATATGTCATGAGTAATACTTTTAGAGTTTCTTTGCTTCATCGAACTTGAGTTCAGCTCCACTTCCTGTCACTCCTTCTAAACAGGAAGTGACACTTCAGGACATGGTTATAGATGGTGCCTGTTTTTCCAGCACTGCTCCAGTGGGCAAATGATAGAGAGAGTGAATGGGTCTGTCGGTGCTAAAGATCAACGCTTGTGCTCTTTGCAACTGCTGTCAGAAGTTTGAACTGAGTTCATTACTTTCTGTTCAGGATGTGATGTACAGGAAGGGGGGAGCGGTTTATGTGATGCATGTCAAAGTGTCACCTAAGGTCTCTGTAGGAGTTAAGGCTATCGCACAGGGATGCTAATATTTACAGTAATTACACTGTGGTATAACATATTAGTTAGATTTCAGAGCTGACCATTAGCTTTTTTTTTTTTTGAGGCTTTTTGAATATACAGTTGAAGTCAGAATTATTAGGCCTCCTGAATTATTAGCTCTGCTGTATATTTCCCCCCAATTTCTGTTTAATAGACATTTCTGCTCTGCAAGACATTTCTAAATTTTTTAATATCTTATTTCGGTAACACTTTTTACAACTACACACTATGAATCATTTACTAAGCATTAGCAAATAGTGAATTCATTATCTGTTAAGCATTAACTCTATATTAATAATCGTTAGTAAGCAGTTTAGAACTGCACCTACAAATGCTCTATTATTAACATTTCAAGAGTTCAGACTTAGCTGATGATTGAATATAAGCATGTTTGGCATGCTGTCCCGGGAGAGAGCCCTAAACCCTGGGCTCCCTCCCGTTTGGAGGGCGAGAGGGGAGCTCTGAGCTCAGGTAGATCTCGAAAACTCCCCCTTGATAAAAACTGATAACTAAAAATTGAATGCTATGAAAGATATGCTGCATGGTGAGAGATTAACTGTAGTGCAAAATTTAGATTTATCAAATTACTTCTTGTGCATGTTTTTTGGAATGTGGGAGGAAACCGGAGGACCCGGGGAAAAACCACCCAAGCACGGGAAGAACAGGCAAACTACACACAGAAACGACCACCGGCCTGTTAAAAGACTAGAACCGGTGACGTTCTTGCTGTGAGGCGACAGTGCTAATCACTGGGCCCCCGTGCTGCCCCATGGAGGGAAAGGTGAAGAGGTAGGGGTGGAAGGGGGGATTCTTCAAATCGAAAATGACTGTAAAGAAAAAACCCTGGCTCTTTATAGTGGGTTGGGAATGGCCTGATTGGTGGATCAAGCATGCTAATGCAGAACCAGCCGCGTTCAATCATAATCACGTGCTCCTCTGGAAATTAGTTTATGAATAAACTTCACAACTACATTTATAATGTGATTAATAATTGTACGTACATACTTTGGTAATGATTTATTTTTTTATTACTAAATTAAGTATTGTATTATTTACAAACCAGTTAAGCATACATAGTTGGTTGTTTTTTAAGATAATTCAGAATGTGTTAGTAAATGATTAATGAACTAATCGGTAATACTTTATACTAACTACACACTATAAATCATTTATGAAGCATTAGCAAGTAGTGAATTCATTATTTGTTAAGCATTAACTCTACATCAATAAGCGTTAGTAAGCAGTTCATAACTGCAGCTACAAATGCTGTATTCTTGACTTATAAGCACCTATATAATGTGTTTAATAATTATACTTTCATACTTAGTTAATGATTTATTTTTCATTACAAAAATAAGTATCACATTATTTACAAACCATTTGTATTTAAGAGTTGTCGAGGGTTTTTAGGATCATTCAAAATGAGTTCATTAAAGGTCATTAAAAAAAAATAAAAATCAGATACAGTCACAAAATCGGAATTGACCATCAAGATATGCACTGTAAATGCAGCCTTAGATGTAGCTAAGCTACATTTGCCTTGCTACATTTCCCTTTAATGTAACTAATAGCCTTGCTCACTACATTTTCCAAGTAGCTTGCCCAACACTGCTAATGTGAGAAACGTTGGTGCCATTTTTGACATTTTTGACCTTACATTTGCCCAAAAGATCAATGCTCTTGTTAAGAGTCGTTTTTCCTCCTTAGATCAATATCTAAAACTAAAACCTGAAGATATGGATTTTCTTTTCTATTTTACTGTTTTCCTTTTTCTTTTCTTTTTTTTTTCTCTCTTTTATTCGGACCACTTTTGGTGTTCAGTGCTTTATAAATACACTAAAGTGAGCTAATACATTTTTTAATAATATTGGTTTATTGTATTGTATTGTATTCTTTTTTTTTCTATTTTAATTATATTTTATTATAATTATTCTTTTAAACATTGCAATTTTTAATTTACTGAATATTTGTGGTATCCGTAGAAATTGTTTATATCCTTTTTTGCTAAGATCTCTGTTTTAAAGCACATAACTTCAATCAAACTTCTCACAGTAAATGATAGATAGATGATAGATAGATAGATAGATAGATAGATAGATAGATAGATAGATAGATAGATAGATAGATAGATAGATAGATAGATAGATAGACAGATAGATAATTAATAAATAAATAAATAAATAAATAAATAAATAAATAAATAAATAAATAAATAAATAAATAAATAAATAAATAAATAAATAAATAAATAAATAAATAAATAAATAATGATTAAAGGAACATTGTGGATTGAGTTTTACTGGACAGCTGGAGATGACTGTGAATATCCATCTATCCATCCATTCCTCCCTCCCTCTATCCCTCCACCAGCACATGTTTGATTTGGCTGTGTGTTTTCTTGAGGTTTCCCTGATGGATCTCTCCACAGCTGGATTGAACCCAGACCTTCTGTTTCTGAGTATTGAATGAAACATGTCTCAATATTGAGCTCTGTCAGGGTTCAGCGGTGGACTCGTGCTCAGCTGTAGATACACTCTTCATTATGCACACACATCGATTACTGCAGCGTGAGCCACCAAACACACACATATACACACGCACACACACGCACACACACACACACACACACACACACACACACACACACACACACACACACACACACACACACACACACACACACACACACACAGCACAGTTCTGCAGTGTGTTATGCTTTTATTCTTCATTATGTTAGAGCAGAGGAGAAGCTCAGCAGAAAGAAACTGCAATCTTGTAATGATATCTCAATAATGAAGAGCAGACTGTGGTCATTGATGTAATGGAAGTATGATGTAATGATTTGATTGATTTATTATTTGATTGGTTGATTGGATAATTGATTTGTTGAACGATTGATTTGTTTGTTCGTTTATTTATTGTTTTTTTTCCTTTATTATTGGAGTAGTTTTCGATATTTATTATTATTTGTTACAGATGTTTTCTTATTCTTTTTGATTTTGTTTTATAATTTTAACATGAAGGAACTACAAAATATTTTATAAAAAGTTGTTATGATATGTTTAACACATAATTTCACATTATTTAATATTTTCTGATGCATTATATTATATTATATTATATTATAATATATTATTTTATATTATATTATATTATATTATATTATATTATATTATATTATATTATATTATATTATATTATATTATATTATATTATATTATTATTCAATCATTCATTCATTTTTTTGTCAGCTTAGTCCCTTTATTTATCCGGGGTCGCCGGATGTTTTCTACGGATGCCCATCCAGCTGCAACCCATCTCTGGGCATTATATTATATTATATTATATTATATTATATTATATTATATTATATTATATTATATTCAACAGTTTTTTTTTTTTTTCTGGTTCTTGATTCTAATAGGCTGACAGCCAAAACATCACAACTAATATAGCTGATATAGAGCCACTGTGCTTTCATTTAAAATTTATATTATGTTATGCTTAATGCAATTTAATTGTATTTTATTATGTAATTTCATTAATTTTTTTTAATTTTATTTTATTTTATTATGTTTTTTTAATATAATTTTATTAATTTATTTTATTTTCATTTCATTTAATTAAATTTATTTTTATGTTTAATTTAATTAAAGTTTAATATTTTATTTTATTTTAGTTTAATTTTATTATTTCATTTAATTAAAATAATTTCATTTTATGTTTAACCTTATTTTATTTTATTCAATTTAATTTTTTTATTTAATTTTTGTGAAATTTTATATTTTTTATTTTATGTTTAATTTGTTTTTTTTAATTAAATTATTTAGTTTAATTTAATTTAATTTTCATTTTATTTAACTAAATGTATTTGATTTTGTTTTGTTATATTTTATTTATTAAAATTTATTTTATTTTATGTTTTGTTTTATTTTATTACTTTAAAGACATTTAATTTTACAAATAACAGCTAACTCAATGTTTCATGTTCCGTTGTTCTACCATATTGCAGATTCTTCTTATTTTGTTCTTTTCAATTCCAAAACCTCACCCTCCACATTCACAAATCCACCCCTCGGCTACATTTAGCTACAATGAAACATCACTCCACCACATATGTGACAAATCAGAGTGTAAGAGTCTGTTATTGGGAGCAGTAATGCGTTATGCCTTCATTTCTGGGCCGCAGTGATAGAGAACAGTGTGCCTGAAGTATGTCAAGCTCTTATCTTTCTCTCTCGTTCATTGTAATATTAAGATTTACAAAATAAAATTGTAATGCTTATTTATTTCTGCCCTCCTCTAAAAAAAAAAAAAAAAAAAAAAAAAACGGAATCCATTTTAGCTGAGTGCTTCATATATCCCTGGAGGTAGGGAATGGTGATTGCTGGGCTGGACATGAATGCATTATGCATGAAGTTTGCCATGTCTCTCTAGATCTCTCTAGCCTTTAGCACAACTCCAGTATTTTCCTCAAATGAGAGAGCGACTGTAAGTATGGAGGCCTGTTTCTGCCACAGGATATAATAATTATCTTATAATAGTAATTATAAAAATTATCTTGTGATGTGTTTTTGTTCCTTAGAATTGTGAGTTTGCTTAACTACGACTTTTTCTGAATTCTGGGTCTGAGTTTAAAGACTCACTGTTGCATCTTTATTTCTATTCTGACTTTATTTTCACAACTGTGAGGACATACTTTGCAATATTTTACAATTTTTTTTTATCTTTCAATCCTGACTTTTTACAATTGCAGATTTATTTCTCCTAGTTTCCCCCGTTTTCAACTCTAACTTGATTCTGTACAGTAGTTTTTTTTTTTTAAATTGCAAATTATTCAAGTTCAAGTCTTATTAGCCCTCTGTTTATTTTTTCTCCAATTTCTGCTCAACTGATTTTTTTCAAGACATTTATAAACACTATAGTTTAAATAACTAATTTCAAATAAAGGATTAATTTTGTCCTTATTATAATGACAGCACATGACATTTTTGTGATTTTCAAGACACTTCTATACAGCTTAAAGAAACGTTTAAATTATTAACTAGTTTAATTAGGTTAACGAGGCAGGTTAGGATAATTAGGCAAGCTATTGTATAACAATTGTTTGTTCTGTTGACAATCAGAAAAAAAAAAAAAAAATATATATATATATATATATATATATATATATATATATATATATATATATATATATATATATATATATATATATATATATATTATCAGATACTGTGAAAATGTCCTTGCTCTGGTAAATATTATTTGGGAAATATTTAAAAAAAAAAGCTAAAAACCTAATAATTCTGACTTGAGTTGTACTGTATATATTATAAATATTATACATATACAATATATTATTATTATCTTCTGCCTTTCTATGAGCCAAAGTCAACCCTGCTAGCTGTAGAAAAGTGTTTTCTTTGGTTCCTTTATCCTGTGTTTGTATAAATGGAGGATCCACCTGGAGATAATTCAGCCAATTGACCAATTTTTTACTTTTATTTGATTCTATATGTATTTCATTCATTCATTCATTTTCTTGTCGGCTTAGTCCCTTTATTAATCTGGGGTCGCCACAGCTGAATGAATCGCCAACTTATCCAGCAAGTTTTTACGCAGCGGATGCCCTTCCAGCCGCAACCCATCTCTGGGAAACATCCACACACACATTCAAACACACACCCATACACTACGGACAATTTAGCCTACCCAATTTAGCCTACCCAATGTGCCGCATGTCTTTGGACTGTGGGGTCTCCACACACGCCAACTGAGCCGAGGTTCGAACTAGCGACCCAGCGACCTTCTTGCTGTGAGGCGACAGCACTACCTACTGCGCCACTGTCTTGCACTCTATATGTCTTTAATTAATTGATTTTTTTTTTTTGCTGTCAGAGATTTAAGGACTCATTATGGAGGAAGGTTAGAAAAGTTTTTTTTTTTTTTTTTTTTCCTGTAAACCTGTAACCTGGCCACTTACCTGGTTACTTTCACTTAGGCATTTTGTCTTATTTCTAAGAGATTCTGTCCTATTTCTAGTCATATTAGCAATAATATGATATTATTATAAATGACTTTATAACTTGAAGTTCGGATATAAGTTTACATCTGGATTTTCAGACCCCTCCTTCCTCTAATATTGTAACTTTATAGGCTATGTTCTGACTTTATTTATAACAAATCTGATAATAAGTCTTACAGTTATTTTTTACACCTCCAAATTCTGACTTTAATTTAATGCCATCTCTCCCACTTTCAAGTTCATAGCCAAGAATCTTGTAATTCTGTTTTCCCACAATTGTATATTCTAAAGATAGTAATTGTAAAAAAAAAACGAAATTGTTTGTCTATTTATTTATTTATTTATTTTATTTTATTTTATTTTATTTTATTTTTAATTTTTTCAAAATTGTTGCTTATCACACTTGCGAGTTTATTACTCTGTTTACAAGGTGCCAATTTTTATTTTTTTGCAAGTAAAACCTTTAATTATCCTTATCTGGTTTTATGTCTTGCAATTCTGCTTTTTCTTCCCATGCAGAATTAAAACTTTGTTTGTTGCAGGTGCAAGTTTAGCTATTGTGATTGCACAACTGTTTTTATGTTAGCTACACTGTAAATCCCCCCAGAAAAGTAACAATAACTTAAACCATTTAAGTTCAAAAACTAATCCTAATGAGTACTGTAAACATAATCCATACACTCTCAGAAATAAAGGTACGGGAGCTGTCACTGGGGCAGTACCTTTTCAAAAAGTACATATTTGTACCTGAAGTCTTCATAATGGTACCTCAAAGGTACTTTTTAGGTAAATTTAGGTACTAATATGCACCTTTTAAATGCCACTTTGGACTATTTGGAGACAAATATTTATCTTTTCAAAAGGTACTACCCCAGTGACAGCGCCCGTACCTTTATTTCTGAGAGTGTATGAGCACTATATGACTCTGAGCACAGTAAAACCCAATAAATGAAGAGAACTCAAACCAACTGAGTACTGTAAAATCCAATAAGCTAAAGCAACTCAAACAGTTTGAGGAAACCGATTGCTACAAACCATTTGAGTTAAAAAAAAATAATAAAATAAATAAATAAATAAATAAAAATAAAAATTAATCTACAGTATATGAGTACTGTGAACTTATTCCATTTAAGTTGAAGTAATGAGGCATTTAATTACCTATTTCCTTTCAACTCTGAGTTGAAAACTGTTTTCAAATGAGTAGAATTAACTTTCAGTCAAATTTAAGGTAACTACACTCATGTAATTTGATAAAGTTGACTGTTGGGTTTTACAATGTAGGTAACATTCTGACTTTATAACAAATCCTAGTTTATTTATTTATTGAATTATGTATTTGTTTGTTTATTTATGCAATTCTGACTGGCGATTCTAGCTTTTAAGCCTCAGTATTGAAACTAAGTTCACAGGCTGTCTTATACTGTAAATCTGCTTCCTACAATTATCTGTTATAACTCAAGAACATTATTAGATGAAAAATTATTATTATTATGATTATTATTATTTAATAAATTATTATTATTATAACTTATTTTGTTTAATTGTTTTTCTAGAACTGTATTTCTCCTAGTTGGAAGTGTCTTGACATTCTTGAAATTCTGACTGAATTCTAGATTTATGGTCCCATGAAATTAAATTAAATTTTTGTAGATGTTAGTATTAGTGTTATTGTTTGTTTTTAAGAAATCTATTTGATAGTGTGCTCCAAAACAGTGACAGAATTCACATTTAGAAGATATAAAACTGATATCAACATGTAACGCTTGTCATTTCCGCCTTAATGGATCAACAATTTTAATCATGTCAACCAATACTACAGTTTCTCATTACATCATAACCAATCAAAAGCTCTTTAGTGTCTGACATGTCCTGCCCCCTTTAAGATGCTTCTTATTTGCTTTTCATTTGATGCACTTGAGCTCAACCACTCTCACTGGCAGAGCGGTAATAAAACAAAACGATATTGTTTGTTTTTAAAAACGGGGAAGTGCTACACTATGTCCCACCCCTTCTTCATGTTTCGGTTGAGATTACAACAAACATTGCATACAAATGCATATTTCAAAGCACTTCACGAGACCTCTAAGAAGAGTCATAATTGTGAGAATTTATTTATTTAAATTATGTGGTGAAAACAAGTTTGGAAAACATCAAGAAACAGAGATATAATTTGAAGGACATATTCGCAACATTACTATAACAAGCAAGCCTGCAGGCATAAATGTCGCCATCCTTCACACAGTATAGTACTTTCAGATCTATTGCATTTGGAAATGCCTCTGGTAGAGCTGTATGTCAATGAAGTTGCCCTAAGTCAAGGACAGAAGCTCTGGGTCACCTGGACGCCCCTTAGGCAACCGGATGAGGTGTGTGTGTGTGTGTGTGTGTTTGTGAGTGGGGATCAGGAGAGATCCGACAGATGGTTGGAGGTGGTTTATTCACAGCAACAGATTTGTAGAGCAGGAGAGCTTGGCGTTCTCATTGGGACTAGTGGAGATGAATAATTTATATCTCATGAATTATCTGCCAAGGAACAAACCTTCGGAATGCTGTTCCCTTTAATTAGGCAAAAGTGGCCAATAGTCACTTAATGCTACGTTTAGTTGCATTAGTGGCTGAAATAGTGGACCCGAGGCGATAAGCTGTGTCTTACCCATAGATCAGTGGATCTCGGCTTGTTTTGCTTCAGGGGGCTGATTGTACAGTGGCGAAGCATCTGGGAGCGGACAAACATTAGTGAAATTGTTTCTTATTTTTGTGCATGTGTGCATTAATTTAACCATTATTCATTTAGACCCAGTACTATGCAGCGTCTGTTTTAGCATGTAGTGTGTTATTTTAGTGTTTTTAAGTTTACTATAATATACTGTAGGAGGTGTCACGTAAATATAATCAAATCAATCCAGTGAGTGGTATAATAAATGAAGTAATCACTTAATCAAAAAATAAAGTAAATCACTTCAAAAATACATATACAGTTGAAGTCTGAATTATTAGCCCCTCTTTTTTTAAATATTTCCTAAATGATGTTTAACAGAACCAGGAAATTTTTACAGTATGTCTGATAATTTTTTTTCTTCTGAAGATAGTCTTATTTGTTTTATTTTGGTTAGAATAAAAGCAGTTTTTAATTTTTTTTTAAAACATTCACAATTATTAGCCTCTTCAAGCTATATATTTATTTTGACAGGTCACAGAACAAACCAATGTTATACAATAACTTGCCTAATTACCCTAACCTGCCTAGTTAACCTAATTAACCTAATTAAGCCTTTTAAATGTCACTTTAAGCTTTATAGAAGTGTCTTGAAAAATTATCAATTAAAATATTATTTACTGTCATCATGGCAAAGATAAAATAAATCAGTTATTGGAAAAATAGTTATTAAAACTATTATATTATATATGTGCTTATAAAATCTTTTCTCAATTAAACATAAATTGGGGGAACAAAATAAATGGGCTAATAATTCTTACTCTGTATAACTTATAAAATTAAATAACATTTAACTTTAGGAACAAATATCAAAGATGTTTGATTGAAATGTAAAATACTGTAGCAATACTGGGTAATACTTTATCCAGTAGCTAGCTCACATGGTCGCCCACTAAGCTAAGCAGGGCTGCACCCGGTTAGTACCTGGATGGGAGATCACATGGAAAAGCTTGGTTGTTACCAGAAGTGGTGTTAGCGAGACCATCAGGGAGCGCCCAACCTGCCCCAGTATAGTGACGGGGACTCCATACTGCTCAGTGAGTGGTGTCTTTCAAATGAGACGTTAAACTAAGGTTAAACCTCTGTCCATTATGGCCTCCTAACCATCCCCATATTATAACTGGCCTCATCACTCTGTGTGGTCTGGCGCACTATGGCAATCGATGGCAATTCAGGTGGATGCTGCACAATGGTGGTGGATGAGGAGATTCCCCCTAATGTGTAAAGCGCTTTAAGTGTCCAGAAAATAATAATAACAACAACAACAACAACAACAACAACAACAATAATAATAATAATAATAATAATAATTATTATTATTATTATTATTATTATAATTATTATTATTACTATTATTATTATCATTTATTTATTTATTTATTTTTACACTCGTTACTTAAAATAGAGTATGAAAATGGATACAATTTTAAAATTCACATTTTTTAAATGTATTAAAGATTTGTGTTACTTTCAACATGTATTTATATCACTACTATAACTAACCTAACTTTAAATAGTAACATTTCTTGACCCAAGTAAGCTACAAACAAAAATAGGTATCATTGGAAAGAAAGTTTCATGCTCAAAAATAAAAAAAAAAGTTATACAATATTTGTTTTTTCATATACAAACACAGGAAAAGATTAATGTAATTTCCTAGAACAAATATGACTTGAAAGTCAAGTGTTTTCATCAGTTTATATTTAAAATTTGATTATGATAACATGCAAAATATGATTTTGGTAAAAGGTTTTTCCGAGGCTATATCTGTGTTCTTCTCTCCCTCGCCGTCAGAGGCATTTTCTCAAAAATGACCTTGCCAAACTAAAACAGTTACAGTTGCTAAATAATTTGTTCTAAATTCACAATCCATGCATCTTCGGAAAGAAAACACGTTGGGCTTTATTATCTATTATCTACAGTTTATTATGCTCAAAATGAAAAAGTTATAGATGCTTAAGTAATGTAAAAAATGCAGCACACTAAACATTTTAATATTTCACAAACAAATATGTGTAATTAGTCATGGAGCAATACAGAAAAGTAATAGGTCAAAAGCTACACATCTCCTGTGTATATGTTATGGATTTGATGGCAATACCATGCAAAATTACATTTCTGTAATTATTTTTCTGATACAATGTTTCGTGATTTTCTTTCCTTGTTTGTGGAGAAGCAGTATGTTGACAACACATACTGGTTTCTAACATTATAGTCTTTTAACATTCAACTTATTTATTTATTTTTATTGTGAAATAATAGACAGAAATTTATAGTATAAGTGATTCATTTGAGCACAAATATACATTGTTTGAAATTAGTCCATTGCATATGCAACAAAAAAGTCTTACAAGAGTTGTTGCTGTTTTGCCCACTCATTCACTAGCAGAAAGCTAAGAGGCTAACAGATCTTAATTCAGCCTAAATGGAAAATATTAGTGTTGCAATGACAGTTTTACACTTATTTATTCAACTGCAACAGCAAAAAAAAAATACAACCATTGCTTCATGGGCTGCCAAAATCACCTACTACTTGAGTAGTACTTGTCACAATCACCAGCGACCTTACAACCAGAGATCGCTGGAAAACTCTTAGTTTTACATGAACTATAAATCTGCTGGTTTATGGACTACAGATCCCAGTCATGCAATACACACACTCACCTACTCCAAGGCTGAGTCTAAAATCGCATACTTTCATACTATATAGTACACTAAAATCAGTATGTGAGCCGAGTAGTAAGTTTAAATTCATAGAATTCAAAAATCAGTATGCGAGAAATACCCGGATGACTTACTACTTCCGGCTAGATTCTGAAGTGCTCATCTTATGCAAGCTGCGCTATCCCATATTGCCCCGCGAGCAAATTCATGAACGGGAGTGAAGCGACGCAACTGACTCGCTAACTGTAGGTCGCGTGACCATGACAAAATGGTGGGTGTAGTACGTCTGAATTCAATTCATACTTTTCACATTCATACTGTATAGAACATACTTTTCTAACGGCCGAGTAGTACGTTTAAATTCAAATCCAGTACCTATTGAGCAGTAGGCAGTTTCAGAGGCAGCCCCAGCCCACTAACACACAGTTGTTGCCGAGTATTGTCTGCTGTTTACATTGCGTTTTCCTTTGTCTTGTTTTGCCATGGTTTTTTTTATTTTTTTTTTATGTGTTTATTCCTGTCTGCTGCCTGCCTCTGACCATCTGCCTGCCTATTGACTACAATTCTGGATTGCCTGTATTCATCTGTTTGCCCCTGTGTTGACAATTGCTTGCCTGACCATTCTAATTAACCTGCATTCGGATCCACACCCCTGTTGTCAGAGTCACTATCCCTGGTTACAGTACTACAGTTGAATTTGAGTTCACTACATGACTGTTAGAAATGTAGTATGAAGGTACCACATCCGCCATTTGTCTTTATCTTTGTCTTTTGACTTTTGTCTTTTGACTTTTGTCTTTATCACATAAATCATGAATTCGGACATACTACTCTGCTCACATACTGTATTTGACGTACTATATAGTATGGAAAATATTCAATTTCTAATGCAGACTAAGTCTTTTGTTCAACTGCATTTCTTTTTATTTTTGTCCAATGTTTACATTATTACTACATATTGATTGATTCACTGATTCATTAATTTACTCACTCAATGATTCAATCAACAACAATTAACCTCCTTTTTTATGTACAGTACTTTGTTCAGAATGTATTCTTAAAATACACTTTGTTTTAATATTTACATTTCTATTCTATGTTTTTTTTTCTCTCTAGGTGTGAAACGCATTCAGATCCTACAAATACCCTTTTGTGAGCCACTGGTTGACACCCGCTTATAAAACCACTGGACATTTTAACCACAGTTTGAAGCCGTGAACTGGTCCTGTCCAAACTGGATGTCTAAATGAGGTAAAGTGAGCATGCTCTCAGTCATTCTTGAGGTTTTGTTCCATTGTGTTTCAAGGTCAGCTGACCTTTGCCCTGACCTATGATTGGTTAGAGAGAAGCAGTGACTCATGGTTTTTGACAAGTTGCTAAGTAACAGAGTGCTTTGGCCTCCATACAGTGAGATTGCTGCATACAACTGCTTTATGCACCCTAGAGAGAAAACAGAGAAAGTGTGTTGGATTTTGAGACTTATTCGAACTAGGTGTGAAAACACCCTTAAATTGCTGGGTTGTTGTATGAGTTTTCAGATGCAAATGGTCATGAACATTGATTAATAGATTTATTAATTTGATACTGTTATACTGTGATGGACTTTTCACGTATATTAAAAATTAAACTGAAATATTAAAATGCAAAACATTATGATTGTTATTGTTCACTACTTTTTTGAAGACCAAACAAACTTTATCTAAGTATAAATATTACATATTGATTTTGTATGGAAATACAATTTAATTCTTTTTTAGTTAAGTCTTCTTAAGTTTAGTGAATTTTGAGTGAAAGTTGTGTGTTCACGTTTTTTTTTTTTTTTTTTATTTTGTCTACATTTAAAAAAAAAAAGCTAAAATAAAAAGCCACATTTAATATCAGGATTGTATCAGTAATTTCAGTGGAAAATACAAGATTAGTAGTTTTAATGATGATGTTTACCTCAAAGTGGTTTTCAAAACCATTTTAAAGAAAGGTAGGTTAGGTTACTTTATTTATACCCGAAGGTAGATTTGGTTTGCAGTCATGAGTCCTCATCTCATAACAGTGCCACACAAAAAGCTCACATAATAACAACAACCGGACATCAAGATAATAAACATAAACACTTATAAAGAATAAATCAACTTCAAGTGTACTGTATTCTTGACAGAGAGATTCCCAAACCATAAGACCAAAGTAAAACAGAAATGAGATTCAAGTAAAGCATGGTCAAATAAAATCATCATGTGTTTATTAATATAGATATATTGTTAAATCAATTTTTATTAAACTGCTACAGATTTATCAATTTGCTTGCACGTTTTACGATTCAACATGCTGATACATGGTTTTAAAATGTTGCTAACATTTTTAACATGAATCAACATACAGCTAACTTGTTGTAGCTCATTGCTAGTAAGTCTTTAGTTTGAATTAATACATTGTAAACATAATTGCTATATGTTTCGTACATGTTTTAGAACATTGCTAGTATGTATCCTACATGATTTAGCACTTTGATAAAATATGTTAGCACATTGCTACCAGGTTTAGCTTGTTAATAAATCAATAACATTCATTATTAGGTATATTTCTAACGTTTAGCACATTGCTATCATGTGTCTTGCACACTTCTAACATATTTTAACATATCCGTTTGCTAGTTTGTTTTAACCTTGAGTTTGCACATTGCACACATCCATTATTAGGTATGTTTCTCGTAAATTTTAGCACATTGCTAGCATGTTTCTAATAAAATTTAACACTGTTAAACGATTTTAGTCATTTGATAGTATGTTTCAAGTTCTAACATGTTTTAGCATATTATTAGCATGTTGTTGACATGATTTAACATGTTCTAACACACACATTGATAGCATGTTTCTAGATTCAGCTTACACATTGCTATTATCCATTATTAAGTATGTTTCCTAGGCCTACATGTTTAAGTACATTCCTAGCATTTTACTGAAATGATTTACTACTCCACTTTTTTTTCAGCTCATTGCTTGTGTGCACATTGGTTTCATTATTAGGTATGTTTTTAACAAGTTTATGTACATATTGCTAGCATGTTTCTAACATGATCTAACACTCTGCTAACATATTTTAGCCCTTTAGCTAGTATGTTTCAAACTTGAGTAAACCCATTGTTATCATCTTTTATTAGGTATTTCTAGCATATTTTAGTGTATTGCTGGCATGTTTCTAGCTCGAGTTAACACATTGCAAACACCCATTATTAGGTACATTTCTATTGTGTTTTAGCACATTGCTAGCATGTTTCTAATGAAATCTCATACTCTGATAACTAACTTCAGTCCTTCGATAGTATGTTTTAAGTTCTAACATGTTTTAGCACATTATTAGCATGTTTCTGACATGATTCAACACTTTTCTAACACATTATAGCACATGGCTAGCATGTTTCTAATGAAATTGCATGATCTGATAACTAACTTGAGTCATTTGATAGTATATTTCTAACATGTTTTAGCACAGTGCAAGCATATTATTGACAGTACTTAACACTTTTCTAACACATTATAGCACATTGATAGCATGTTTCTAGATTGCGCTTACACATTGCTATCATCCATTATTAAGTATGTTTCTGAGGCCTACATCTTTAAGCACATTCCTAGCATGTTACCGACATGATTTACCACTCTGCTAACTTTTTTTTAGATCATTGCTAGCATGTTTCTAATAAAATTGCATGCTCTCATAACTTATTTTAGTCCTTTGATGGTATGTTTCAAGTTCTAACATGTTTTAGCTCATTATTAGCATGTTTCCGACATGATTTAACACTTTTCTAACACATTTTAGTACATTGATAGCATGTTTCTAGCTTGAGCGTACACATTGCTATCATCCTTTATTAAGCATGTTTCTTAGGCCTACATGTTTAAGCACATTCCTAGCATGTTACTGACATGATTTACCACTCTGCTAACTTTTTTTAGCTAATTTCTAGCATGTTTCTAATAAAATTTCACGCTCTCATAACTTATTTTAGTCCTTTGATGGTATGTTTTAAGTTCTAACATGTTTTAGCACATAATTATCAGGTTTCAGATGTGATTTCACACTCAATATTAGGTGTGATTCTAATCATATTTTAACACATGGCTTGTATGTTTTTAGTTCGAGTAAATACAGTGAGCCGTCAAATTAGTCAAATTTGTGATATGTTTCCTAAAGCAATACACTTTGCTAAGTTGTTTTACAACCAAATTTAACATGCTGCTAATATTAGCACATTATTGCCATATTTCTTGCTTGCATGCTTTTTTTTACAATACTTAAAATTTTTTATAATACACACATATGAAAATTAGTTGGTTGGTCAGTTGTTATGTATTAGAGACAATCAAGCCATTTATTAAAGAAATGTGAACAAAATCAACATTGGCCAATAAAGTAATATGTCAGTAAGAGAGAGAGAGAAAAAACACCACAAGTTATCAAAAAATGATGAAGTTTATTGTAGACAGTGGGCTTGACTTTTGACCTGACCTTTCAGAAAACTCTCCTTGCACTTCTTGCACTTTCTCTCCTCTCCTCTTATGTTTTTGCCAGTCTGTCATATTGCATTAGCAACCTTTTCTCAACCTTGCTCAAATGTCTCTGTCAAGGAGCAGCAACACATAAATTAATCAGCAGAGAACCGGAAGATAATTCTGATCAGGGATTTCAGTGACAGAGGCAAAGATGTCCTGCAGCATGAGAATACCCTGTAAAGTAGGATAGCACAGACTTTGATACAGATATGAATGCATTAATTTATGTCGTTGTCTACTTAAGAAAGAGGCCATGCATAATGTATACTGCAGCAATGTGCTTCGAAACCAGTAACCATAATGCACCGAGACACAGCTTTATGGTTTTGTATGTGTGATAGAAGAATGGAAAAAAAGGAGGGCAAAACTATAACCAGGAATTCATCAATCTCTGAAGATGTCTCTTATATTTCAGTTTGAATAATTCATGGTGTGATGGAATTGTATAAACTCTGCCTGTGTGCTTGCAGGATGATGATTCATTTAATATAATAGGCTGTGTTAAATAGCATAACGACTTATCATGGACATGAAAATTAGGCTGCTTGGACACTTTATTATTCATTCTATGGTCTACACTGTCTTCCACAAGAATACATTTTCTTAAACAAATTGTTTTATAAAGCAAGTAAACATTGAAGTATACGTTGGTTGGCAAGTTGTAAAGTTGGTGTAACATTATAGAGTGGCTTCTTAACCATTGTTTGAGTGTGTATAGCAGGAGTGTCCAAAGTCGGTCCTAGAGGGCCGGTGTCCTGCTGATCTTATCTCCAACTTGCTTCAACACACCTGCCTGGAAGTTTGTAGTATACCTAATAAGAGCTTGATTAGCTTGTTCAGGTGGGTTTGATTAGGGTTGGAGCTAAACTCTCCAGTACACTAGTCCTCCAGGACCGAGTGTCGACATCCCTGGTGTATTTAAAAAATCTTGCTATAGTTGTGTATATACGTTTTTTATTTAATCATTTTGATCAGCTTCGTTTGTGTTGATAGTTGTGTGTAGATGTAAATAACTTTTTGTTTGCATAGATGCGTTTATGCTTGGTTTAAATGTCTTGTTTGTTTTGTTTTTGTAGATGATTTGCTTTGCTTTTGTGTACATTTTAGTTTAGAAACATTTTTAGTTTAGTTTGTGTGGATTTTTTTTTTTGTGTTGATGGTTTTGGATTGGCTTAGTTGCGTTTGTACTTTTTATGTGCGATTGTTTTGTCTTGGTTTTGTTTGTGTAGTTTGCTTTGTGCAGAGATATTTTGGTTTTGCTTGTGTAGAATCTTTGTTTTGGTTTGTATTAAAAAAATTATAATAAAAAAAACTGGCTGTAGGCTGTAGGTTTTTGTAGTTTCTTTAAATGGTTTTAGTTCATGTAGTTGTTTTAATTAAACTAATTCATGTATATCTGTTTGTTCATTTTAAATGTATCTTTAATCTTAAATTAAGCAGCAGTAAGTGAAATATCAAATTAATCATAACATTTTTAACTAAAATGCATTTAATTTATACTTTTTTTTGTATGTATTATACATTCATGTATAATTCCCTGTACATGTACTGTATCAACCTAATACTGGTCAAACAGCCAGGGGTGCGTTTCCCAAGCAACGACATAACCTGTGGCTGAATTATCATAGTACTATGCATCGTTTGGGCAAAGATTAACGTAGAGATAAGTGTTTCCCAAAACTGTAGTTGCTTTGTTGCAGATCCATCATCTGAACCACATTAATTATAACGTAAAATGTCCATAACAATGCTCTAAACAGGATAGAGTAACAACTTCTTTAGAGAAAATCCGCTTAAAAAAATATAATAATAAATAAATAAATAAATAAATATGCAAATTGTTTTACATACACACACTTAAAAAAAATAAAAAATAAAATCCAATATTAGTTTTAGTAAAAACAAACACTCATTTTCCATTATTCCAGTATTTTGTTTTCACAAGCTTTGGAGATGTAAAGTAGATTACGCTTACCATAGGTCACCTCTAGCTCTCCTCAAGAGCCACGGCTGCGTTCATAATGGCATAAATGATTCCAAAATGCACCACAAAGGGGGCACGATTGTCAATATGAAGATTGCTCAAACTGAACTATAAGAACATTTTAAAAGCAAATCACACGTTAGAGAGAGACTTTAATGTTTGCTTGTTTTTTGTTTTTCTGAATCATTCCGAGTTTAAATGTTGGAACATTCTAAATGAATGGAGCTAAGGAGTTATGACTGGGATCAGAACACAGCCAGGAACTATGCTTCTACCTACAGCTCTAGAGGTGTAGTTGCAAATGTACAAATTTGTGACGCAGCTTGCGAATGTTTATTGAAACAATGGATTTGGGAAACACCAAACCAACAAACTATGTTTGTAACGACGTAACTTGCAACCTTGGCTAACGATGGTTTTCAGAAACACACCCTAGACTGAACTCCCAATAGGTGTATCTTCTAAATATCCCAAATCGGTCGACCACTGATTGTTGCTTAAATGCATTTATGCCACCTTAATCTATTACCAATCTGTTCAAATGCACTTACAGTATGCGGTATGAAACCATCTGATTTATCTACTGTGCCAAGTGAAGATTTTTGACAACGATTGAATCAGTTTCCAGACTGGACCCCAATCAGCCTCAGTTTGAGAGCGCTAACCACCCACCCCATCAGCCCTTCACAGCTGTCAAACCTCTGTCTATTTCCTCTTTACATAATAGCTGTCATGAAACCCTCTTTGCCATAATGAAACTGGTGTTCCTTCTGAGGAGGCCTGTGGTGTTTCGGCTTTAGTTTTAAGACACACACACACAATACATTATTCTGTGTGATTTATAAGCATGTTTGCCCATGGGGTCTCAATTTTGGTCCCCACTGTGACACAAGTCCCCATGAGTGTGCATGAATTCCCCACTGGGATATAAAAACAAGTACACATGTTCACAGAAGTGTTGTAACTCAGCTGAGGGGCCCAAATTCAGATCGACACTACAAACACAAACACATACAGTTATCTACACATTCAAACACTACTTTTAAGACTTCTCTACATGCCAGCAGCAATAACGGGGTGATTTGATTTGATGATTTTGCAGTTGTCTGCTTTGCCTGGCGGGTACAGATTCACATTGACGTGTTGCATTGATTTGTGATGAATATAGTTTTTTTTTTTTTCCCCGCCAAAACAAACAAACATATTTTCGTGGGAGTTTTTTCTTCCTGAAGTTGTCTGCTGGTGACAGCTGGTGGGCTACGCTTTGAATTAGCTGATTGTTTTTTGAGTAGAGCAGGCTGGAGGCTTGGATAAGGATCTCTCGCTGTGCGACTCTGTGCCAGGGAACCTGTTGCACTGAAGCAATATATTGTTCATCAAAGTCTTCTTTCCTAACACACACACAGTTTCTGACATAATGGTTTGAAATTTCATTTGAATTTGCTCGAATGCCTGTGATGCTACTTCATGCTGCCTTGCTGACATTTCCTATTTAATTGCATGCAATTTCAATCATTTTGGTGTGATTACTCTTCTGATTGTGAACATCTATGTAATGTAGTATGCCATGATGAAAATAATAATAATAAAAAAACACATTTTTAATGTTGAAAAGTGATACTTCACCCCAAAATAAAAATAGATCATTTACTCACCTTTGACTTAAACCTTGTCATTAACCATGAAGAACTTTGACACAAAATAAGATATTTAGAAAAAAAATGGTAGAATCCGGCAACCACAAACTTCTATAGTATTTGTTTTTCCAACTGTGGATGCCAATGGTTAGATGTTTCTGACATTTTTAAGATTGCATTCTATCAGCCCAATGACAGAATATGATGAATGGTAAAAGGTTAAATGTGTGTAATCCTCTTCTAGAGCTTCTGAAAAGAAATTGGTTATTTCTTAGAATTTATGGTAACACTTTATAATAACTACACACTATAAATCATTTATTAAGCATTAGCAAATAGTGAATTCATTACCCGTTAAGCACTCTAACTCTACATTAATAAACGTCAGTAAGCAGTTTATAACTGCAGCTACAAATGCTCTATTCTTGACTTATAACCACATTTAAAATGTGCTTAATAATTGTATTTTCATACTTAGTAAATTATTTATTTTTCATTACTAAATTAAGTATCGCATTATTTACAAACCAGTTGTATTTAAGAGTATTTGAGGGTTTTTAGGATCATTCAGAATGAGTTAGTAAATGATTAATAAACTATTGAAATTAACGTTTATATGTCTTATTATTCAGGCATATGTTAATGGGTACTATCTATGTTAATAAATGCTTTATTAACTCAACTTCACCTAGTTTTGTGACCTAATCTAAAGTGAGGACTACTCATGCTTTATAAATCCTGTATAAATGGCAAATAAAGGCTCAGTTAAATTCTAAACAGGAAAATGACATTATTCATTCTTATTTAATTTAAGATACACAAATGAAACTGAACTTCAAATAAAAAATAAATCTTTGCAACCTGATCTAAAATAAAATCACTGTAGAGTTTAAACATTACATTTTATTACATTGTTTAATTATTATATTGTTGTTTTATCCAGTTTTGTTGTATTTTGACACTCCTGTTATTCAGCAATGTTTAAACTTTACAGTAATTTTACATTTTAGAAAATATTGCAAAGAGTATAGTTCATTTGATTCTGAGCCTTTATTTGTCATTTATAAGGGATTTATAAAGCATAAATAGTCCTCACTTTAGATCAGGTCACAAAACTGCATGAAGTTGAGTTAATAAAGCATTCATTAACATATTAGTTAACTATTAGTATATGCCTAAATAATAAGACATATAAACATTGATTTCAATAGTTTATTGATCATTTACTAACTCATTCTGAATGATCCTAAAAACCCTCAACTACTCTTAAATACATCTGGTTTGTAAAAAATGCGATACTTAATTTGGTAATGAAAAAATTATCATTTACTAAGTATGAAAATACATTTATTAAGCACATTTTAAATGTGGTTATAAGTCAAGAATAGATTATTTGTAGCTGCAGTTATAAACTTCTTACTAACGTTTATTAATGTAGAGTTAATGCTTAACGGATAATGAATTCACTAGATGCTAATGCTTAATAAAAGATTTATAGTGTGTAGTTATTATAAAGTGCTACCCAATTTATTTATATTTGTTTTTAGCTCAGAGTTTAGTCTGTCCCATTTTGATCATTCCAATGTAATGTTTTCAGCTGATCACATTATTAGTTGTGATATAATTTAGATCTTAATATTTTCTTGCATCCAATATTCTTAATTGGACATTCATTAGGGACCAAATGCCACTTAGAGTTTCATACAGCAAAATTGCGTTTCTTCTCACAGATATACTTGACACTCCCCAGCAAGCAGTTTTGTGTTTAATGTACGTCTAATAGACATCTAAACATCAGCTTGATTAAAACAAGGCTAAACTTGGGCAGTCAGTGAAAATCTAACCGATATAAGTAAAAGTACCATTACTGGCCTAAAAATGTTGTGCGAGTAGAGTAAAAGTATCTGTAGTAAATATTACTCAAAATATTAGTAAAAAGTAGCCCTTTCGAAAGTACTTAAGCGTATTGAGTAGTGAGTAATATGCTGTAAAAAGCTGATGCTTTTAAATGTAATTTTTGGATGTGTATAAACATAACATTCTGTAGTGCATTTAGTTATTGCCCAGCAGGCACACAACATCATAAGATGTTAGGTTAGATTTAGGTCGAGACCTCAGGTGACCAAAATTCAATGTATAACCAGCGTCTAAGGACAACATTATTTTTATGTCCAATAATGATGTGAAAGGACGTTGATATTTGGTTGATTTTAAGTTGTGTTAAAAAGTGACCAAAATCCAACGTTGAGCCAGCATCTTAAACCAACATCATATTGACGTCAAATTATGACATTTATTCATCAGGTATGGCAATCAAAATCCAACATCTGAGAGATTTCACATTGGTAACGTTCTCACAATGTCAAGCTGTAACATCATTAGACGTTGATATTTGGTTGATTTTAGGTTGGACATTGGACATTGATGTCGGCCTGACTATGGGTCTTGAAGTCAACCGATTTTCATTTTCAAACAAGATGCAACATCCCAACAACGTTGAGGTACAATGTCTATCAGACATGTTGACGTCTTGTGCCTGCATGGATCATTTTGGTCATCGTACAGTAAACATCTGTCATCTTCTCATCAGTTACATGCATCTAAACAGTCTCTGGGTCTATGCGTGTAAAGATTTTGGACATCTTCTTTCACACTTTTAATGCTTCCAAACAGTTTGCTGCAATTATAAATCGCCCATGTCTTGAGGTGGTTCATTATGATGCGATTTACCTTCTATGTGTGATTTGATTGGCCAGAAATCACAGGATTGATTTTTCTAATTCCTATAGACAAGAAATAATAAAATAGTGACTGCTGGTTGAAGGAAAGTAGTGGAGTAAAAGTACAGATACAGCACTAAAAATGTATTCAAGGGAATGTAAAAGTACACATTTATAAAACTACTTATTAAATTACAAATCCTCAGAAAAACTACTTAATTACAGTAGCTTGAGTATTTGTAATTAGTTACTTTACACCACTGCATACATCTAAGAATAGCTTGAAACTAGACTAGTCGTCAAATAGAAAAATTAGAAAGACTTTATATATACATTAATTTCTGTTTAATTGATGAATAGTCTAGATTCGGCCTATTTTTAGACGTCTATTATTTTCACTGACAGCCCAAATTTAGCCTTGTTTTAGCCAAGACACTATGTTTGGACATCTATTAGACATTCTTTAAAAACAACAAATGCTTGTTGGGTCTAAAGTTAATCAGAGGATGCAGGGTTAACTAATGCCGAGTTCAGACTGTAAAATTTTAACCCCGATTTTGACTCGGCGGCAGGTTTTGAGAAATCGCAGACAAATCGGTGCTCATGCAAGTGAGTGACAATCACACAGAATAAACTATCAAAGACGTGATCTGAGAGAATCGTCAATGAGTCGCTGATGCCTGTGAGATAATTGGCATGCTAAATATCTGGAGTTGTCGGCGATTCAAATCACGCCGTGTGAAATTAGTTTTGACTGAAAATAACATCTCCGATCGCCTACAGCCAATGAGAGAGCAGCATTCACTTGTGTGTGTGTGTGTACCAGCAGGCCAGCGGGAGGTTGAGGGAGAATTTAAAAGCCCTCATTTTTGGTTTATTTGGACCCAAAAAAATTAGGAAAAACTAGTGGAGGTTTGACAGGAGCACCTGTGTCTGCTTGACGTTTTATACAGAAAGTTAAAAAAAAGAAAGTTGAGGACAAATTGCTAATTCCCTTCAAACCCAGGTGAGCAAATATGTACATTTTCTTCCCCATTTAAGGCTTCTTTCTCGCTATATAATTAATAACAAAATATATACTACGTGTTTTTGGTTGTGAGACGTAGTTTGGATGAAGTTGTCTGCGATTCTTCCTATTGTAAAGTCATACAATGTAAAAGCCCCTGTCGCCAATCCATCTTGCAGTGTAAACAAAGCAGCAACAAAATGCTAGCCCAGATAGTCATACAGTGTGAAAACATCTGTGACATGACTAATTTGAAAATCATGCAGTCTGAACTCGGCATTATACTCACGTAGTCTGGTTGCCACCTGCTCACTCACTCAAAAAGAGTAGTTCTTGTCATTTCTATACAACTTGCTAATATCCGTATGAATGATTAAAAGGTATTTATGCCACACAGCTCCGTGAGCAAAGTCTATCCTGGGGCTTTTTTTTTATTCAGATTTCATTTTTTGTTGTTGTGTTCAACAGAACCAAAAAAAGGTTTGAATCAAGTCAACAAGTCAAGAGTGAGTAGATGATCACATAATTTACATTTTTAGGTGCACTATCCCTTTAATAATAAAGACCTGGGTAAATAGATATATAATGGCTGATTCGAATTTGTATCTCATTCATGCAATTTAGTATGATTTGCTCATGCCCCAATGATGTTTGGGTTTAGGGGTGTTGTTTGGTGCCATGCCTCCTTTCGAAATTCATAAATTTGAGGACTTATGAGTTGAGTATGAATTCATAAATTAGCCACTTAACTGACAAAATGTAAAATAGTTACATTTCCTTGTAAGATCAGGCTAGATAGATAGACAGACAGACAGACAAACGGTTGCTGTCTATACAGATCATAATCCTCTTGTATTTTTGTCTAGAATGTTTAATCAAAATCAACGCTTTATGCGGTGGTCGCTGATTTTTCAGGACTACAACTTAACAAATTTCCATAAGAAGGGAGCAGAAAACATGGTGGCAGATGCTCTTTCTCGAGATTAAGTTGTTTGCATTTTCTTTTAAATGCCTGTGCTTATTTTTTATTAATTTATTTTTTGTCACTAGTAACAATCATAAAATGTTTGTTCTTTAGGGTACTATGTTACTAGTGTTGTGCGGATTGATACTAAAATATCGATATCTCCGATACCAGCTTTGTGTGTTCTAAAATCGATTATCCTATCAACATATTGATATTTCAGTAATTTAAAGCAAATATGTAGTTTTTTGTAAATAAAAATACACTGGAAGGTCCCCACAATTGCAATAGTTTATAAGAATATAGGCGAAACTTCTTGTTCTTCCGCCTGACGAGTCATGTGCGTAAAATGACACTGTATAACTGCAGTGTTTGCTAGCTCGTCACTCAGTCAGTCCACTGGCATATGTTGTTGTCGTCATTGGATATGAGTGACTGCAAGCAAAGTTTTGTGTGGAGCTACTTCACTTCCATAAACTCATACTATGCTGTTTGTGACACTGGTAACAAAACATTAAGATACTGTGGTAAAACCACAAACTTAATCAAACACCTACATATAAATCACAAGACAGAATGTGACTACGTCATGACTAGGCGGTCAGAAGAGGAGAAAAGGAGAGGCACAGGTGCTGCTGGGGCGAGACAGACATCGCTTGCAGAGTCCTTAGGTGCAGCAGGCAGCCACTATTCAGGTACAGAGTGAGAAAATGTGGCGATGTGGCTGTATTTTGGGGGCTTGGGTTTTTGTGGCAATGATAAAACAAAAGAAAAAGGTTAAAAATATTCAAGGCTGACCGGATTAACATGTCACTAAACTAAAAGGTGTGAATGTTTATTGTTTTATGTTAAGATGTTTAGGCAGGCGTTTTAAGATATACATGCTCAGATGCTGTAAGTAAATATGTTAGTTGGCTTTTTTTTTGTATGATAAGTCTTCATCAACAAACAATAGACAAGAATAACTCGTAAAATTGTATTCAGTATAAAGTTACACTTTTAAGTACACTACTTGTTACTTTAATTTCCCAAGCAGAAATTTTTGGGGCATTGGGCAAGTATCGGTATCGAATCGGTATCGCCAATACTTGCCTTTAGTTTACTTCGAATTGGATCGGACAGAAAACCAGTGGTATCGCACATCACTAGATGTTACATTCCTGTGCTGCGTGATTATTATTATTTTTTTCTTCGCTAGTCTCTCTCTCTCTCTCTCTTTCTCTCTCTCTCCCTCTGTCCATTAGCTTGCTCTCTCTCTCCCTCTTTCCCGCTTCCACCCATACAGTGGCTCCAATTGGCTACCGTTGCCCAGCTGTTTGCCGTGCCCCCCCTGACGTCAACCAAGGTCTCCAGTCCAGCCGCTGACACTCTAGCATAAAAGTGGTGACAGGACGTTCTGCGAGAGGCCCTGCATTTCTGTGTTGTGTTGTGTTACAGTGAAATTGATATTACTTTTTCAGTGTGTTACAACTTGTTATATGTCCGTTGTTGTTTGTCTGTTCTCCATTTGTCTACCGTCAGTGTTATGCGTAGCTGAGGTTGGAGAATGGGACAGGTAAGAATGTCACGCGTCATACATTGTGCACACGTAGTTTTGAATATCACTGTTGTTAGACAGGGTAAGGGGCGTGCTCCACCCATTGCACCTTTGTTTTCTCATTGTTTGTTTTAGAGTAGGTTAAGTAGTGGGTAATAGACGCAAAGATTTCTTTTCAATAACTGCTGTATTTGCTTTTGGATAGTCAGGGTAGAGGTTGGGCCAGTAGATTGTTTTGTTTTATTTATTTCTATTGTTTGGACGCCGCCCGCGTCTCATCTCTCCAACTCTCCCATCTATCTATCTATTCAAACATCTTGTGTCCCATTTGTTGTCTATAAAATTCAAAATATCCTTGTAAATATTTAATGTTTTTCCTATATACATATTTTTGCATTTATTATTATCACTATCTTTGTAAATAAACTCTCTTTATCGCATTTAGTTAGTCTTGGTATTTTGTCCCTCACTTGTTGATATTGTGTGTTTGCTTATGTGTTTCTCTCAAAATTAATGTTACTCTCCTTCCCCTTGACTTACCACCTTTAAAATCATAACACAGACCGACCGACAGATCAACAGACAGACTGACTGATAGGTTTCATGTGTGTTTAACAGTGACTGTGTTCATACACATGCCTGTGTGTTATGTCAAACAAACAAGCAGAGAGAGGGAGAGTGAGAGAGATTTAGGGCAAGTTTGAGGCAAAGCCATTTCCAAAAGGTCAGATCTCATGTAATGCGAAATAGGAAGGTTTTTTTTTTTTTTATGCTGGCTCTTTCTTTTAGTCTTTTATTCCAGCTCTCTGTATTTGTGTGTCTTGAAGGTTTCAGTTTGAGCATGTGTGACAGAATATAACCGGCCAATCTGACTTTAAATACAGGGAAAAGGAAATGATTCACATTCAGAGGTTTGAAGTGTGTAGCCTTCATCCACTGGCTGGAGGGAATGTTACTGGTTGGCTGCGGTCTCTCAGACATCTGTGTTGTTTTGGAAGGAAACGCAGATAAATATGCTGGCATCAGGATGGAAATAAAAGAGGGTGCATGCAAGCTATGAACCCACCATTCGGTTTCAGCTATCAATTATTCAGTGATGCCTATTGGCAAAATGAAAAGGGGGAGGGAACATGAACATATTATAACATGAAAAAAAGTGTACATGCAGATCAGCTAAAAAAAGGAGAGAGGGATCAACAGAAAAGGGGGGTTTTAGAAGGAAATGGAAGAAAATAATGGCTTTTACTAAAGGTCTGGAGGAAGAGAAAAGAAAAAAAAACATGAAAGAATAAAAATCAGTGCTGCAAATCTGTGACCATAATGACCAGTTAATTTCCTTTAAATGGACTTAGAGCTTTTGAGCTCTAATAGACCATAATAATTGGGGATCAGAATTACACACAACTGTTATATTGTGTCATGCAGACAATTATATAAGGCTATTTTTGCTTAAGGTGGTTCTGCATTTTCTAAAACTAATTTTAACACAGTTGCGGTAGCATGTTTGCATGCTATCTATCTATCTATCTATCTATCTATCTATCTATCTATCTATCTATCTATCTATCTATCTATCTATCTATCTATCTCTCTATCTATCTATCATCTATCTATCTATCTATCTATCTATCTATCTATCTATCTATCTATCTATCTATCTATCTATCTATCTATCTATCTATCTATCATTTACTGTGAGGTTTAATTGAAGTTATGTACTTTAAAACAAAGATCTTGGCAAAACAGGATATAAACAATTTATAAGGATACCACAAATATTCAGCATATTAAAAATTGCAATGTTTAAAAGAATAATTACAATAAAATATAATTAGAACAGAATAAGAATACAATACAATACAATAAGCCAATGCTATTCAAAAATGTATTACATTTACATTTAGCTCATTATAGTGTATTTATAAAGCACTGAACACCAAAAGTGGTCCATCCATCCATCCATCCATTTATCCATCCATCCACCGAGTCAGTCTGCGTGTGTGAGGAGTGGGAGAAAGGAGTGTGTGCGCTGCTCTTCCTCTCAAAATGCTCTACTTTTAAATATTGTTTACTTTTATTTTGTGTTTTTAAACTGTAATTATTGTGATGCTGAAGAAGGCTGACTATAAATGTTTGAGTCTGAAATGATATTTTTGTCTTGATGCTCTTTTTTCCTCTGGCTATCCGGCACAAAGCGTCACACTACCCGCCAATATATCTGTTAGAACATGTTAACCCCAGGAGGCCTAGTATTAACCAAACACCTTATATGACATTTATTTTATGTAAAATTTGGACATTACTATCAATAAAATGGACGCCTTCAGCTTAGTCTATACTTCAATGTATTTTTTTTTTATTATTGTTTGTTTCATATTTCCTTTAACAACACAATTGTTGAAAAGTCTAGGGTCAACAGATATTTTTTTTATGTTTTTTAAAACAAGTATTTTAAGCGTATGGTGATTGATATAATAAAATAATGTAAAAAGTCATATGTGCATATATATATATAGTACTGAGTACTGACTCGGCATTGCTTTCTCTGTATACACACTTCCTGTTTAGTGAGCACATCAACAAGGACTCAGACTGTGAAGTATTGCCAGTTTACTTGCCTTACCGATCGTTGCTCCAAGTGACTTTCTTGACTGCATTCCTGTTTATGACCTGGCCTGTTTATATCACATATGCTTGTTTCCCTTTTCTCTGTTGCCTTTACCCATTGCCTGCCTTTTTTCTCAAATATGTTGTATTTACCCTGTGTTGTCTCTGTGCAAACCCTCCATTAAACATTGCAAATGTATTTTAACTTGCCTCAACATCCTTAATACAACATACAAGTTATGTCTGCTTCTCGAGTCTGATTGGCTGATAGCCATGTGATAATCTGCAAAATCAGCACTTGTACAGCCTCTTTACCCTTGTGTATTAATCCACCCACTTGACAAGCAGAGGAATAAGCTCACTATAGTTTGACAAATATTGCAGCTGTTAGACAACATTATGTACTTTTCAGGTTTTGTTAGGTGAGGATGTAGATGTTTAGATTGCAAATATGCAGTTTATTTATAAGGATAGACTTTTAAAAATATATATTTATAATTTCAGAGATTCAGCATGGTAGTGACCATCTGCAGAGCAAAGAGATTGACGGTTGATGTTACACCACAAGATGGTGACATAAATTCTTAGGGAAAAAAACTGCATAAATTTCAGTCTATTGCTGATCAAATCATTATAGAAAAGGTAAGTGACATTTTAGTGTTTGCTTTGACTTTTTTCAGGTTTATTTATTGTGCTCCCAATTGCAACTGAGAAATACTGAGAAACCTCTGTAGATTGATGGCATATCATGCCGTTCAGCCTTAAAATCTTAAAATATGAGCAAAATCTTGTGTTCTGTCATTGTTTTAGACATTACCCTAGAGAATCATTCAAATACTAACTCTAAAGTGACGATTGTGAAGTAGCAACTTCTGTTGTTATAATGGTCAGCTGTGAATAGCAAAAAAAAAAGTAGGTCCTCTTATAAAAAGGCTTTTTAAGACTTTCCGTATTTAATTGATTTTTTTATGCTCACAATTATGCCATCAAACTGTTGTGTAAACACTATGGGCCCTATCATACACCCGGTGTTGTAAAAAAAAATAAATGAAAAGAAGAGAGAACCCAGTCCAGGAGACTCGAAACAAGCAGAATTCCTTTATTGAGACGTGTTGGTTAATCTGCAGTCATACAGCGTCTTCAAGGTGTCCAATGTGTCTGCAAGAGCCTACTAGAGGTCTGCAGTCTGCAAGTTCTTTCACGAGTCTCTCACAAGTCTCACACAAGTCTGATTTAAGACAAAGATTTCATGTCTATATTGTGTTCTTAGGAGGAGGGGATATAGCTAAACAAAGTATGCAAATTAAGAGTTGTGGTCGGCAGGGTAAACTGCTTTTTCAGGCCTAATCTCATCTTGTTCTGGAGACAGAAACCGCCTGACCATTTGATCGAAAAGAGAAAACAATAGACACCCCATGCTGTGAAACTGACAATTTGCATTACATTGGCTTAGCCTGTAATCAGAAAGACAAAAGGTTAATGTCCTTCCTAGCTGGGATGTTAATGAAATTATATAATTAAAAACCAGAGAATATAACTTTTTAGTTATACGTAGATTATTGTTAATTTGAAATTAGATGATATAAATTTATATTTCCACAGTTCCCCCTTTGAGAGTTGTTTAAAAACTCTTACAAAAAAAAATATAAATTTGTAAGCTTTCCTAAAACCATTCAATGGCTTCTGTTTGATAACAGAAGCCCCATCTTCTAGTCATGTAACTTGAAAAGTTACAGGCACATTTGAACTTATTCTGTGTCATTTCAATATCTACGTAGATGTAAGTGTAGATTTCAAAACTGTTCACACGTTTATGACAATCAGTTGTAATGTCACAAATCCTACATGATGACACAAAAATCATGTAGTTAAACTGCAGATCTTCTGAAAGTCCATGGCTTGTGAATAGTGTTCAGTCTTTTGTGAGGTGTTTCTTGTGGTTCTTCTCCAGCACAGAGTTGATCTGATGACTTCCTGTCATTCCTGGATCTCCGTAGTGATGCTCTGGTTCAGTGTTTCTTGAGAAGATGCAGTGTTTGTGTTTACCTGCACACAAGAAAACAAGGAAACAGCAGACCAGCAGCATTCATGCATAGACTTGTATGATCATAGTTCGTGTGTCTAGTTATTCAGGTGATCGTATAGTGGTTGTGTTAAGTTGGTGATCGTATAGTGTTGTGTATTTTCTGTCTCCTAATCTTAAAGTTATGACACCTATAAAACAGTGAGGTGAGGATGGGGGGAGAAAAACAAAAAAGAAAAGGGAGTCTTCACCACAGGGTGCGGCCCCTGAAGCCTGTTGCTTTCAGTTCTGCCCTGGGCTCCTCACTGATTTGTGTGTCCTGTTCTGTCCCTGAGTGTGGTGGGCAAACTTTAAAATGTGAGACACAAACTATCATTCAATAAATATCAGTCCTATCAGACATCATAACATTGAATAGGTAGTGATTGGAAAATGTGTTAAACACATTCCAGGCTGTGAGTGGACTTATGCAGAGTTCCCAAAAAAAAAGGAAGAAGTTTCCTTTGTGTCTTTTTACAAAGGGTCTTTCATCTTAAATGTAAATGAACTGGGACATTAAGCACTCACAGCCAAAAATGGTTAGCATCTTTGTGGACAGCTCAATGGATTTAGTGATGAGGGGAGAGGTATGTTGAGGGCATTTAGCAAACTGTTCAGAAGTTGATTTACCCTGTTCATCTCTTTAAAATTCTTTTTATTCTTTCTACACTCCCTCATCCAATGTCCTTTTTTACCACAGTAATGACAACAGATATTTTTCCTGAGACATTTGTGATTTGATGTCTTTTCTGTGTTGACCTTAGTGGCGGCTGCTTCAAATCTGACTCTGTCTTTGATGTAAGAGTCTCTTTCCCACAAAGCTAAACTGTTCATATTATTTCTGAGAGTGGTGGAAGACCAGGTGATGTTAAGAAATGGCAAAGCTTGTCTGTATTCAGTTGCAAGGCCATCTGACCAGATGCGGACTAGGGGTCCCTTATCATCTAGCACACTGTCCGAATTATCAGCTAATCCACTGTAAGTTATGGCGGATTGACAAAATCTCTCAGTGAATTCATTCACAGATTCATCTTTCCTTTGCACACAACAAGTCACCTTTGACCAGTCAATCTTTGGGCCAACAATGTTCTTTAGAGCTTTCAAAACACCCTCTCTCAAATCATCCTTACTGGCATGTTGTAATTTAGAGGTCACAGTATGCTCAAAACTGTTGAATTCAGATTCAGTGAGAATTTGAGACATTAGCTGGGTGACTTCTGTTAATGACATGTCATAAAGACGCATTTTGCTGATTAGTGCTCTGCTAAACTCTGAAAAACTTGTGCGTGCTGATGGTAAGCTTTGAGACAGTCTGTCTATTTCTCTAGGTCCTAGTGTTCTTGAAACTGATTGAATTTGAACAACAGAAGTGTTGTTGTGTGAACTCTCAGTTCTCTTAGATCTTCTGGCACCACAAACCTCTACTGAGCCTATAGGTAAATCGCTATCTGACTGGATGGAAATGTCTGTTTCAGAGACAATTTGTAAGTCAGGATGCTTATTATCAGGCTGACTAACCTCCTCAATGTCAGTTTTTGATTTCTTGAGGTTCAGTTGTTTTGTTAATGAGGTTATCTTAGCATGAAGCTCTTGGATCTGTTTTTCAAATTCTGATTTAGCTTGAGCTTGTTGTTTAGCTCGAGATAAATTGAATTCTCTGTAGCAGCAGATAATGCCTTTTACATTGTTTTTGCGAATGCATGCATCAAGCACTTTCTTGCATTCATCTAATGTCCAAACATCATCTGGGTCAATGCTAAATTTCTTTGTCAAATTTAGCCTGACTGACTCTGTTATTGAGTCCATGTGCTGTCTTAGCAGCGATTTGAAATCCTGATCTGACAATGAAGGAGTTGTTAAACTACCTTTTTCAGTTGTAGTGATCAGTCTTGTATTATGTCTGAACATTTTGTGAGCTTATTATCACAAAGTAAAAATACTAAAACTTTTCAGATGAAAGTGTAGTAATTTCTTCTCTGGCGAAACAGAGGGTAACAATATTAGCACATGTTGCTAAAACTTCCTGCCTGAACAAGAGATAACATAAATTAGCTTGTATAGCTAAACTTAAACTTCTCTGGTTGAACAGAGGTTAAACAAAAGAAAAGAAAATAGCGCATAAGGCTTAACTTCTCTGTCTGAACAGAGGATAAACTTTTAAAAGAAAAATAGCACGAAAGGCTTTACTTCTCTGTCTGAACAGAGGATAAACTGTTACTTCTCTATTGAAAAAGAGGATAGCTTTTTGTTAAACAAACCCTGCAGCTGTTTGTTAACTTTTCTCTGATGGAGCAGAGAATAACCATGTGTATAGACTGGTCTGTATGGTTCTTTTGATAGAGTGAAACTCACCAAATTGAGGTTGAGCTGAAAAGATTCAGTCTGGAGTGATCTGATCTTTGTATTCAGGTCGCTTCAATGTTCATCAGGGTTGCAGTCAGCAAATAGTTGAGAATTTGTGACGTCCGCTGAGTGACTTCAAATTGCCGTTGAGCTGAAGATTCCGTCTGAAGAAGTTTCCTTGATCTTGAAGCTTCAAGTTGAATTTCAGGAAGATTTCAGTCTTTTGTGGCAAATTGTTGAGAATTTGATAATTTCAGTCTCTATCCGGGTCACGGCACCAAGTTGTTGTAAAAAAAAAAAAAATAAAAAGAAGAGAGAACCCAGTCCAGGAGACTCGAAACAAGCAGAATTCCTTTATTGAGACGTGTTGGTTAATCTGCAGTCATACAGCGTCTTCAAGGTGTCCAATGTGTCTGCAAGAGCCTACTAGAGGTCTGCAGTCTGCAAGTTCTTTCACGAGTCTCTCACAAGTCTCACACAAGTCTAATTTAAGACAAAGATTTCATGTCTATATTGTGTTCTTAGGAGGAGGGGATATAGCTAAACAAAGTATGCAAATTAAGAGTTGTGGTCGGCAGGGTAAACTGCTTTTTCAGGCCTAATCTCATCTTGTTCTGGAGACAGAAACCGCCTGACCATTTGATCGAAAAGAGAAAACAATAGACACCCCATACTGTGAAACTGACAATTTGCATTACATTGGCTTAGCCTGTAATCAGAAAGACAAAAGGTTAATGTCCTTCCTAGCTGGGATGTTAATGAAATTATATAATTAAAAACCAGAGAATATAACTTTTTAGTTATACGTAGATTATTGTTAATTTGAAATTAGATGATATAAATTTATATTTCCACAGTCGGCGCAGTGTGGCGCAAGACGTGGCGCAATAGTCTTTTGGTAGTTTCAGCTTGGCGCAAGAGTCGTTTTGAGGCGTTGCGCTACGCTGTTTAAATAGCAAATGCATTAGCGTTCATTTGTGTGCCCATAGGTGTTTTGGTCTAAAAAGGAAGGCGTTCTAAGGTGGACTGCTGGCGCGTTGCTATTTTGAGAAACTATAATAGATTTTTCATTAGACCAAAACTAACCCGGTCTAAACTCCGGCGCAGAGTTGCGCCTCGCTTACGCACTGCTTAATACGCACAAGAGAGCAATAGGCAAATATCTTTACATATGAAAAATGTAAATATTAAGGATATATATAGGATATAATAAGAATAGATATAGGACATGAATATAAAGGATTAAAATATTCATTATCTCGGGAGGCTTTTTCAGTTCATTCATAACAATTTGCTTTTGTATAATGTTATTATTATTAGCAGTATTGTTTTTTATATCCATATTTATATTTGTTTTATTAAAAACAAGCTTAGATTTGCCCACCTGTTAGACCATAAGAGACGCATCATGTGTTTTAGGATATAACTCAGGTTTTTGAAGACATTTTGTTATTATTATTCATTTATTCGTTTGCTGGAAATTAGAACTGAATTTAGAAATAGTTTTGAAACGAATATTTGCGCTTAACAAACAAAAGTATTTATTTATAGACTAATTGATGTCTGTGCGTAAAGGTTTCCCTATCCAAGAGCGAATGTGAAAGTAGTTCCATTATGTCTTATTCTCACGCAGTAGATGCTCTGTTTAACAGTTTTCTGTTAAAAAACTGTTAACTGTTTGCTTGTGAAATGCTAATTTTTTCCACTTAGACTTACTTTGCGCCCTGTAAATAGCGAATGCGCTTATGGCGCGATGCAGCTGACTCTTAAAGGGAATGGGAGATGAGACTCAAATTGTTTTATTCTCAAAACACACCTATAACTTATTAAGAAAGTAAACTCAACCCTTTTAGACCATGCGCCACGGCGCAAGGCAGATTTCCCGTCCTTAAATTAGCAAAAACGCATCCTGACATGCCCTGAAAGCGTTTGCGCCCTGCGTTTTGCGCTCTGCACATGGACCGTCAAAATAGAGCCCTATATCACACACGTAGCAGTGTGATATGGCTGTATATCATCACTGGTGGTACACTAAAGCACTCAAGCTATATCCAGCTGCACTGGTGCTCATGTAATGTTGCTTATATATATATATATATATATATATATTTATATATATATATATATTTATAATACTATGTAAATTATTATTTTCTACTCAAGTTTTTCTTGCCACATAATTCAAAAACTATTGATACAGCGATTTGAAAATAATCAAAGAATCATTTGAAATTGTAATAGTTTTTGGATTGAATGTTTTTATCAATTTAATCAGCTTATTTATATATGTTTTTTTCAGATTGCAGATTTGATTTTTTTCACATTGCAGATTTTGTGCCCAAAAGTTTAAACATTATGTGCATGAATTTCTTAAAAATATAGAAAACACTTCTCCCTTTAAAGTGATTGCGCTATTAAAGTATTTTGTGTTTTCACATCATTTTGAAAAGCCTACCATTTAACACAGTAAATTCTCTTTCATCTTAATAAAACCATCAGTGGCGAGATCTCCTGAGCTTCTCGTGGGCGGCGAGTCGTTTGCTTTGGCAAAAAGAGCAAGTGTTTTAGCAGTAATTGTAATGTAGGAATCCTCTGTTCCTGCGTAAGTGAAAGAGAGAGCAAAAGGTGTTACATCTCTGTCGAATGAAGATGAAGATGGCACTCTGTAAATGCGCGTCTAATTGTTTCTCGAGACATCCTGCACCATTTACCCTCCTACACTATAGCAGAGCATTCACACGCACTTCCACTAGAGCAAACACTAATGCATAAACTGCCAGACGCAGGGATAAAAAACTATCTCCTATGAATCCCAGCCTGTCGCTTCGAATTTCCGGCCCATCCATAGACTAGCCACTCAAGGTTGAATGGGTATTCGTTTATATGAGCACCAGGCAGCATTTAAATTGAGAAAGCACGCAGCCACTGCCAAGTGTGCAGCAGATTGACATTTCCTTTGTGTTCGAGAAGCACTGAGCATTTACATTTGTTGTTATGTAGACTTGTGCAGGGTTTTAAACCTGCACATTACCATCTCCGAGAGTCCCATGGGGGGAGGGTCAGCTTTGCGACACAGAGGTTTGCTTGGCCGCTGCATTATCGGGCTCCATTTACAGTGCAGCGAGGTGGGAAAAATGGCAGGTTGGATCTGATGAGAGAGGATGGAGTGTAACACTTGTAAATGTCAAGCTTCAGAGTAACTCTCACTCCCGAGAGACCCTCACTCAAATCTCCTCTCGCACTCCACTTTCAGTGCTCTTGGAGCGTCTGCCAGGACAAGGTGTTTCTCTCACGCCACTCCATGTTTATCTCTTCCTCTGTCCGTCTTGCGCTTTTATCCTTTGCTTTGAAGGCCTTTTTCTGTTCTAGTAAGTTTCTGTTCTATAAACTATGAAATAAAAGTAGTGTCATGATTCAGTTATTTGGGTTTTTGAACAGTGAATCATTTGTTGTGGGTAGAACAATGAATTAAAGATGTTAAAATGTACAAAAAAAAAAAGTAAATTGCTGTAAATTAATGTTGTATATTTTAAATAAAGAAAACAATAAGTTAGTTACATATGGGACGCATCTGGTTCACTTATCCATCTCTTCCGTCCAAATGCACCTTGTAGCATATCCAGTTCTACAGCTCCAAGGAGGATTCAAACCACAATTCCAACATTGGAAGCAATTCTGTTACACCTCACTCCTTTTTTTGTCGAGCCAGGTGCACTAATAAGGACAGTAAAAACTGTAGACCACATACTGGTGTTCCTCCTGAGATCAGGGGAGTGAGGTTTATTTAAACAGCTCTCACTAGATCACTTCAGTTATTCTCCTCCCTTATCCTCATCCAAACCTCACTTCTATCCGGGTCACGGCACTAATGCAACCCTTCAGATATTCGACTCTCTCTCAGCTAGTGTGCTTCTTGGGATCAGAGGAGTGATGTTTAGTTTGCAAAGCTCTGACTACATCACCCTAGTTACTCACAACCCACCCCATCCCTCCCCTTACTTAAACAGCTCACACTAAATCACCTCAGATATTCTCACCCCCTATCCATTCCTCATTTTTAGGTTTTGGCACCAAATGCAAGCCTCCAGATGTACTTGACTCTCTCCTATAACAGGACTTGAAAAAGCAGGCAGTGTGCTTCTTGAGATCATGTGAGTGAGTTTAAGTTCACGAAATTACCCCTAGATAGCCTCAGTTATTCACAACCCACCCGCTACTCAAACAGGTCTCACTAGATCACCTCAGTTATTCTCACCCCCTATCCCCACCCAAACCTCACTCCTATCCATATCTACTCGACTCTGTCCTAACAGGATTTGAAAAGGCAGCTAGTGTGCTCCTTGAGATCAGGGGAGTGAGGTTTAGCTTGCAAAGCTCTCACTAGATTACCTTAGTTACTCACCATCCAGCCCCTCTCACCCCATACTCAAACAGCTCTTACTAGATCACCTCAGTTATTCTTACCCCCCTATAACCCTCCAAACAATAAGGTTTAGTTCACCAAGTTCTCATTAGATCCCCTCAGTTACTCACCACCCACCCCTCCCACCCCTACTCAAACAGCTCTCACTAGATCACCTCAGTTATTCCACCCCCTATCCCCACCCAAATCTCAGTCTTATTCGGGTTACGGCACCTATGCAACTCTCTAGATCTACTCGACTCTCTCCTTACAGGATTTGGAAAAATTATTGTGTGCTTCTTAAGATCAGGAGAGTGAGGTTTAGTTTGCAAAGTTCTCACTAGATCACCTTAGTTACTCACAACTCACCCCCTTCCACCGCCTACTCAAACAGCTCTCACTAGATCACCTCAGTTATTCTCACCCCCTACCCCACCCAAACCTTACTCCCATCCGGGTCACAGTACCAGTGCAACTCTCCGGATCTACTCGACTCTCTCCTAACAGGATTTTAAAAAGCAGGTAGTGTGCTTCTTGAAATCAGGGGAGTGAGGTGTAGTTCACAAAGCTCTCACTAGATCACCTCTGTTACTTACAATCCATTCCCTCCCAACACTCCCCTCCTTCTCCCTGCCCAACCACTTACTCATATCAGGGTCACGGCACCAATGTGATCATCTAGATCTGCATGACCCTCTTCTAGCAGGATTTTAACATGCGATTCCAGCATGGGATATACACTCTAAAGATCACAGCCTCTAGCATATGTGATGAGTGAAACTCTTGAGATTACGGGAGTGAGTTGTATCTGCAAAGTTGTAACTGGCATTTGTTTCTGAATCAAACTGAAAACGTATGACGTGTCAATGGACTGATTCGCTATGGATCCAAAGGCTCATTTCCTCTGTTAAAAAGGATAGTCTGTCCAAAAATGTATCCTCTTAAATTATTTACTCTTGTCATTCTGTTCCTGTATGATTTTTTTTTGTCTTTGTAATGTTTAACAAAGTCAAATTTTCAGCTGTTTATTATAAATTTACTCAAGAAAATCTTATATTATGTTGCACAGTGAGAAACAAAGTCACAGAAGCTCTGAACAGCAGGATTGTAAGTAAACAATAAGAGTTTTGTCATTTTTGGGTCAGCTGTGCCTTTAAATAATTGAATCGAATCACAAAGATAAAGCTTCTCTTTCTGGCTTCATTTGTGATTTCACGTCTTAAAGTGATTAAGGAGTCAAAGGCAAATCCTCAGTGATCCGTATCATTTCTCTGATCTGGCATCAAGATCCTTTTAAAAACTGTTTGGAATGCTTCCTCACCAAGGTGATAAGAAGAGTAAAATATGGAGGAAGAGAGCGTGACAGCAGGTGGGCTGAAGTGTACTGGGACCTCTGCCACCCGAACAAACACACATAGAAACACACACTCATCAATAGATGTAATCTTCCACAAGCTCACAGTTTTTTTCATAGGGCCCACGGGTATAATTTTATGCTTGGGTGAAGTGCTTACTAATAGCTACTGTTCTGCATTCACTATAGGGCAAAGACAATGACAGGGACAGAAAGACGTGCACAACAGAGAAACGTCTGAAACAAATGAGTCAAAACTCAGCACAAGAAGAGTTATACTGGTGTGTGTTGAAAACAGTTGACAAACCCAAATAAATTAGAGCAATCATTCTGCAAAGGTCAATGTTTATGCTTCCTGAGCAAAGCGGGATTAAATCTTACCCTGAACTAAGCATTGAATTTGTTTGTGAATGTGTGGTCATATAAAAACTTTGAATTATGAAGAGATAACCTTGCAGTTTTGGTCCTTGAGACTCCTAAATGCCACGTAAATGTGGGTTTAGTCTAGATCCCCTTAGACCAAGAATTACCATACAAGCTTGGCCTTAGTCTACAGTAGATGTCTGACTCAAAAGTAGTAGTGTAGTAGTTGATGTAAAACTTTATTGTCCTTGACAGGAAATTTGTTATGGGCATAGCCATATTGCTTCAGACATTCACTAAAACAAGCAATAATAATAATAATAATAACAATAATAATAATAATAATAATAATAAATACAAAATACAGCAATTACAAAATGTATAATGCTAATTAAAAAAGACTCTTATTAAGTAAACCCACTGAAACAGGTACAAAGGATTTCTTATAGCGGTTCAACCTACACTTGGGTACTCTATATCTTCTACCAGAGGGAAGCAGTTCGTATTGTGGAAACAAAAATTGAGTTGGATCGTTTATAATCCTTTCCACCTGATTGAGGACACAGTTCTTATATAAAACTTCAGGATTAAAATATTCATCAAATTCATATTCATCGTGCCCTACAATTTTCCATGCTGTCTTTAGGAGATGCATCAGTTTAGATTTACATTGAACAGATAGGTTGCCAAACCACACTGTGATACCATACCTGGCAATACTTTCAAGAACTGCTTTATAAAACAACATCATGAGCTTCTTGATAACTCCAAAAAGACGCAACCTCCAAAAAAAATACAATCTCTGGTGTAAACGAGAACAAACCCATTCAATGTGAGTTTTCGATGTGAAAGAATTGACAATGTAAATGCCCAAGTACTTATAGGTTTCTGACTGAGTAATAGGATGGTCATGTACAACCACTTGATGATGGTCACCAATACACTTTGGGTCAAATACCATCTCTTCTGTTTTCTTAGAATTTATTTTTAGCTTATTTCAATCACAACACTTAATGAACCGACTAATTTCTGACTGATAGATAACACCAATATCATCATTCTCATTAAGGAAACATATGGCTGTGTCATTAGAATATTTAAAAATAAAATTCTGTGAATGTGAATTCTGTGGAAAGATTTTGGTCTCAGCTGAAGGTCTAAAGATTAACATATGATTGTCTAGACATTGTTTTGTGTGGCATCATCACCTTTCTTGAATTATTTATTTTTGGTTTCCTGGGTTGCATAGTAAATTGGATACTCAAATTGGCACTTCAGTATAATGTTCGTTCTTTTGAGATTTTTACCACATGACCTTAATCTTCATCTGTTAAAAGGGGCGTATACAAAGGTCACATATTCTCTCTTAAGGCCTCATGAGACAATAAAATATATATAAAATTAAGAGTTCAGAATCATGACAGAAGTAGTTGGTCAACAACTATATCAACATATGTTTTGCTGACTGTTTTAAGATTGTTCAGATACAAACCTTCATATATTGCCTTGATATAGGGCTTTGTAATTTCTGTCATAGTTTTGATGACAGCAGTTTTTACATGGTTATTACTGGTCGGAATTTTTGGAACACTAGTCTTGATTAATGTCTGGATGTTATGGTTAGGCTTGGGGTTTTAATGGGATCTTTGGGAGTACTTTGACCTGAAGGCAAGGTCAGTACCAGAGAGCTACAAACCCTCATCAAACATGCCTTGACAAGCCTATAAAAGTCTTAATGTTACTATAAAGACTAATGCGAGTGAGTTTTAATCAAGGCCAGATCAAAACTCTTAAAAATGTTCAGCTCTCCAGGTCCAATGTTGCCAACAACTAACCAAAAGCCTTAGCTGTGCTGTTTCACTGTCTTTTTCAAATCATCTCTCTTGATTTCACCACTCATGTGTCCAACAGATGTGCACTTCGAAACCTTGGCAGAAGTAGGCCATCCTTGGACATGCTGTCTACTGTTTTAGGAATATTGTAATTCAAACATACTTTCAGATGCTGCATTTTACCCAATATACACATTGGACCCAGTGATGCCACATAGTTATTCAGTTATAGTTTTGTTTGAAGCTTATGTCTGGGTGTTGAGATCAAGGTCTTGGTTTCAATGTTTTGAGTCCAAGTAGTAGTATGAGTTTTAGAAAGCCTAGATTTTGATCTTTTTCAGCTTTCAAACTACATATGAAGAGAACATGCAAAAAATGTGTTTCTTGCTCAAGGTTACTCATGGGATATTTCCCCCCCCCCCCCCCTCCACAAGAATGTTCAGCTTGTGATGATTTATTTATTTATTTATTTATTTATTTATTTATTTATTTATTTATTTATTTATTTATAATTTTTTTTGATGAGTTTTTAGTATAGATTCGCATTTGAGGGATCTGGTATTGATATAAATTAGAATTTGGATGAGATTAGTTTTGTATCTAGGTCTTATGGGCTATAGTTTTATTCTAGTCCTGCATCTAATGCATCTGACATTTGGTTTAAATTTGGAATTTAAGGAGTCTAGTTTGGATCTGGTTCATATATGCTCTAGTTTAAATCTAGTCTTGCATCTGACATTTAGTGTACATTTGAATTTTGATGAGTTTAGTTTGGATTTGGATCTTATAGCTGTAGTTTTAATCTAGTCCTGCATCTGATGCATCTGACATTTGGTGTAAATTTGGAATTTGATGAGTCTTGTTTGGATCTGGATCTTATGGGATTGAGATGCATAATTGTAATCGAGTTCTGCATCTAGGGCATCTAGTATTTGTTGTAAATTTGGATTTTTGTGAGTCTTGTTTGTATCTGGGTCTTACAGGCTCTAGTTTTAGTCTAGTCCTGCATCTATTATTTGGTGTAAATTTGGAATTTGATGAGTCTAGTTTGAATCTGGTTCTTATGAGATCTGATTGCAATCTAGTTCTGCATCTGGGGCATCTGGTATTGGTCTCAGTTACAATTTTGATGAGTTTAGTTTGGATCTGGGTCTTATGGGCACTAGTTTTAGTCTAGTCCTGCATCTGATGCATCTGACATTTGGTGTAAATTTGGAATTTGATGAGTCTAGTTTGGACCTGCATCTTATATGATGTATAATTGTAATCTAGTTTTGCATCTAGGGCATCTAGTATCTGGTGTAAATTTGGATTTTTGTGAGTCTAGTTTGTATCTGGGTCATATGGGCTCTAGTTTTAGTCTAGTCCTGCATCTATTATTTGGTGTAAATTTGGAATTTGATGAGTCTAGTTTGAATCTGGTTCTTATGAGATCTGATTGCAATCTAGTTCTGCATCTGGGGCATCTGGTATTGGTCTCAGTTACAATTTTGATGAGTTTAGTTTGGATCTGGGTCTTATGGGCACTAGTTTTAGTCTAGTCCTGCATCTGATGCATCTGACATTTGGTGTAAATTTGGAATTTGATGAGTCTAGTTTGGACCTGCATCTTATATGATGTATAATTGTAATCTAGTTTTGCATCTAGGGCATCTAGTATCTGGTGTAAATTTGGATTTTTGTGAGTCTAGTTTGTATCTGGGTCATATGGGCTCTAGTTTTAGTCTAGTCCTGCATCTATTATTTGGTGTAAATTTGGAATTTGATGAGTCTAGTTTGAATCTGGTTCTTATGAGATCTGATTGCAATCTAGTTCTGCATCTGGGGCATCTGGTATTGGTCTCAGTTACAATTTTGATGAGTTTAGTTTGGATCTGGGTCTTATGGGCACTAGTTTTAGTCTAGTCCTGCATCTGATGCATCTGACATTTGGTGTAAATTTGGAATTTGATGAGTCTAGTTTGGACCTGCATCTTATATGATGTATAATTGTAATCTAGTTTTGCATCTAGGGCATCTAGTATCTGGTGTAAATTTGGATTTTTGTGAGTCTAGTTTGTATCTGGGTCATATGGGCTCTAGTTTTAGTCTAGTCCTCTCTATTATTTGGTGTAAATTTGGAATTTGATGAGTCTAGTTTGAATCTGGGTCTTAAGGGGTCTGATTGTAAACTAGTCCTGCATCTAGGGCATCTGGTATTTTGTGTAATTTTTTTATTTTTTATTTTTTATTTTGAGAGTAGTTTGAAACTGGGTCTTATGGCTCTAATTTTAGTCTAAACCTGCATCTGATGCATCTGACATTTGGTGTACATTTGGAATTTTTTAAGTCTAGTTTGGATTTGGGTCTTATGGAATCTAATTGTAATCTAGTTCTGCATCTGATGCATCTGACATTTGGTGCAAGTTTGGAGTTTGATGAGTCTAGTTTGGATTTGGGTCTTCTGGGATCTAATTGTAATCCAGTTCTGCATCTGGGGCATCTGGTGTTGGTGTAAATTACAATTTTTATGAGTGTAGTTTGGATCTGGGTATTATGAGCTCTAGTTTTAGTCTAGTCCTGCATCTGATGCATCTGACATTTGGTGTAAATTTGCAATATGATGAGTCTAGATAGGACGTAGGTCTTATAGGCTATAGATTTAGTTAATTGTAGTTCCCTATCTGACATTTGCTGTACATTTGGGTCTTGATGATATTTAATTGGATCTAGGTCTTTAGAGCTTTAGTTTTAGTGTAGTTTCACATCTGAGGCATCTGATATTTGGTGTAAATTTGGGTCTTCAAGAGTCTAGTTTGGATTTGGAACTTATGACTCATGTTTTGGGTTGAATCCAGTACTTGGGGGTTCTGGTTTTAACTCTAACTCTTACAAACTTTCAAAAATTGCATTTCCACTGACAGAAATGTGTAAGTGGTTGATGTTTTTGACAGTGCATTCACTGGGTTGGGCTTTTGCTCTTTACTTTGGTTTCATTGATTATCTGACAAAACACAGAAAGTGCACTTTTTTGCAAAATTTCCATTGTACAAAAATGTAAACATTGACTGAGACAGTTAGGCATATTGAAAAGAACTGACGCCCACAGCCTTGTTTAAATGTGTCAAACTCAAGAAAAAAAAAAAAAAAAACACAGACTTTTATAGTCTTTTTATGACTGTGATTTAAATATGCAATTTTTAGTAGAACAGAAGGCGAGAAAGAGCAGCTAATGATATTATGATTGATAACACACTTGGAGTCTTTTTTTCTGCTGCAGTCTGTGCTAATAACAACAACAACAATAAAACAGCATGTGCTAATATTATAGTAAGCTGCGTATTTGTGGCAGTGTCTTGTGTGCTCAGGCTCATTTGTTGGATTTTATCGATCAATAGTGAATCTCTTTTGTCAAGGTGTTTGTTTTGCTCTCAGTGATGTGGTGTGAACATCATTACTTAAAGTTGTTGTGGTTTATCCCCAGCTGCTGAGGTGCAAATCATGGGACCCGTTTGTTCATCTTCACTTTTTTCTCTCTTTTACACCTCTCCATCATCTTTTCACTAATGGTCTCACTTGGGGCAGGGAAAGCTGTGTGGAGCAACAAGAATCTAATGATAACACTCTGGAGTTCTGGAGACTTTGATTTCATCTGGAAGCCTTTTTGTGTGTGTGTGTGTGTGTGTGTGTGTGTGTGTGTGTGTGTGTGTTTGTGTGTTTGTGTGTTTGTGTGTTTATTTATTTATTAATTAATTTATTTATTTATTTATTATTTATTTATTTATTTATTTATTTATTTATTTATTATTTGTATTAAGAGTTTTATGTATTTATTTATTTTCTATTTTATTAAGTGTTTTTTATTTATTTATTTATTAATAATTTTTATTAAGTGTGTTTTATTTATTTATTTATTTATTAAGTATGTTCTATTTATTTATGTATTTAGTTATACATTATTTGTTTGATTATTTTAAAATTGCTTAATTCAAGATTTTCAAGGTCAAAATTAAATTGATTGATTGATTGATTGATTGATTGATTGATTGATTGATTGATTAATTGATTGATTTATTGATTGATTGATTGATTGAAACCTTCAGTCTTGGTGGTATTCTTTTTCAAGCAAGAAAAATATGTGATGGCCGAGGAATAAGAGAGACATAAGCGACATTGCCATGAGTACTTTATACTTTAATAAAGCATCGCCAATGTAAGTGAAACACTTTGCCTAAACCTTCCCCAGAGCCGCTCTTCATTATAACGCCATCTCACTTTCCAGAAGCACCACTCCAAACGTCATCTCCGCATATCGAGCTTAGCGCTGGATAAATATTAGAAACATGACATCCTGAGCCAAAGAGATGTGTTACTGAAATTCAACCTGAGTTCAGCAGCGATGAACTTTTGCAGACGAGTGTTAGGCACACAGAGGAAGACGGTGAGAATTTAACTGTGATTCTGTAATAGTGAACAGTCGCTGCATACAGTAAAGCAAAGATGAACTCATTTTCAGACACTATGAACTTCACTAAGAGAAGGTATGTGTTGCTGGAAACTAGGCCTTTAGGTTTTTTTTTTTCTACATGTCAGAGTGTGGTTTGTATATTGTTTATTGTGACGATTGACTCTAAGGGCCCTATCATACACCCGTCGCAATGTGGCGCAAGGCGCGCACAATACTTGTTTGCTAGTTTCAGCTTGGCGCAAGAGTCGTTTTGAGGCGTTGCGCCACGCTGTTTAAATAGCAAATGCATTTGCGCTCATATGTGTGCCCATAAGCGTTCTGGTCTAAAAAGGAAGGCGTTCTGAGGCGCACTGCTGGCGCGTTGCTAGTTTGAGAAACTATAATAGATTTTTCATTAGACCAAAACAAACCCCGTCTAAACTCCAGCGCAGAGTTGCGCCTGGCTTGCACACTGCTTAATAGCCTACACACAAGATGTAGAGCAATACGCAAATATCTTTACATATGAAAAAATTAAAATATTAAGGATAGGTCTATATATAGGATATAATAAGAATATATATATATATATATATATATATATATATATATATATAGGATATAAATATAAAGGATTAAAATATTACAAAACATATTATTTTCTAGCCTACATAAATATGAATATAAATATGAATACATAAATATTTTTGCCTTCTTCATCTCGGGAGGCTTTTTCAGTTCATTCATAACAATTTGCTTTTGTATAATGTTATTATTATTAGCACTATTATTTATTATATCCATATTTATTTTTGTTTTATTAAAAACAAGCTTAGATTTGCCCACCTGTCAGGTTAAAAACCATATGGGGCACAGCATGTGTTTTAGGATATCTCAGGTTTTTGAATACAGTTCGTTATTATTGTTCATTTATTAGTTTGCTGGAAATTAGAACTGAATTTAGAAATAGTTTTGAAACAAATATTTGCCCTTAACAAACAAAATTAATTATTTATAGGCTAATTGATGTCTGTGCGTAAAGGTTTCCCTATCCAAGAGCGAAAGTGAAAGTAAATTGATTATCTTTCATTCTTACGCTATAGATGCTCTGTTTAACTGTTAACTGTTTGCTTGTGAAATGCTCAGTTTTACTACTTCTACTTATTTTACGTCATGTAAATACCAAATGCGCTTATGGCACGACACAGCTGGCTCTTAAAGGGAATGGGAGATGAGACTCTGCTTGGTTTATTCTCAAAACACACCTATAACTCATTAAGAAAATAAACTCAACCCTTTTAGACCATGCGCCACGCCGCAAAGCGGATTTTCCTGTCCTTAAAGTAGCAAATATGGATTCTGACACGACCTGAAAGCGTTTGCGCCCTGCGTTTTCCGTTTTGCGCATGGACCGTCAAAATAGAGCCCTAGGTTAGCCAGGATTAAATTAAATGTAAAGGGTTAAATGCACATTTAGTCCAACGACAAAAGTGTTGAATTATGGAAGGTTATTCACTTGCTTATGTCACTGTTTCTTGCGAAGACCTACTGCTTACATTGTTTACTATCTTACTTGTGTGCGATGATGGCACCTCTGTAGTAAAAAGCAAAACATTATCATAGCTTACAGTGTTACATAAAAAAAAGAGTTCACAAACTGAATAAAACGTCAAAGTTATAGTTAAAATCTCAACACAGCAGTCAAGTTTTTGATGTTCTATATTTGCTGAATTAACAAATCTGTCAGTCACTTTTAGCCAGTAACTTAATTTCTGATTTAATTTCTGATTCCTGATTTTTTTTTAAAATGATTATTATTGAATAATAATAATAATAAATTGTGTTGGTATTGTCAGTAGTAGTAGTAGTAGTAGTAGTAGTAGCAGTAGTAGTAGTAGCAGTAGTAGTAATAGTATTTATAATTTGAAGTATTGTTCATTAAAATTTGTTTATTAGTTTTGATTATTAGTAGTGATAACAATTATTATTAATAATACTATAATAATAATAATAATTATTATTAATATTGTTATTATTATTATTATTATTATTATTATTATTATTATTATTAATAATAATAATAATAATAATAATAATAATGATGATGATGATGATGATGATGGCGATAAACACTTGTTTATATGCACTTAAGTATTTTTTTATTAAAACATTTAACTATATTCGCATATATCGTCATAAAATAAAATGAAAGATGCATTACAAAACAATTTATCTTAGTTATACGTAAAACCTTTTATTTCAATTCAATGTTTTATTTTTTTTAAAAAATAAGAGTACATGTTTATCATCGACAAATCAAATCTAACGGGTTTGGTCATGCTTTGGAGATGAATCTGGCTTTGTCGTGTCGTATATAATCATGGAAATCCTCAAATTAAAGGTGCTCTTGAAACTGAAACAATATTTGTTTTATTGCATCATCTGAATTGTTTTTATTTGTTATTTGCTTGTCTCTTCTCCTGCTGGTCTGACAGACACTGAACTGTTGTCAATAGACGGATGCATAGAAAAGGGAATCACTGCAAGGCCCATATCTCAAATCAGTGCATCCATTAGCGCTCATCAGGCCATTGTCAAAAAAAAAAAAAAAGATTGGCAGAGATAAAGAGATCTGATCTCTAATGGGGGGGCATTGTGTTCTCTGCCTCTGCTGATTAATAGTTTCTCTCACTGTTATTACATAATATTGTATTTCCCTGTTTCCAATATTTTCACAGCATGTCCTTCTGAAACGTTTTTCATTGTGGAAATTGTTTGGAGAGACCAACAACAAACTGATCTTCTGTTCTGGCAAACCTATTTTATCCATGCAATTATAGACGATTAAGTGAAGATGACAAAGTAAAAGCAAAAATGAAGAAAAAAATTATGCTTAGACATGAAAATGACAAAAACTGAAATAAACATGTATTTGCATGACATAAAATAATAAAAATAATAAAATAAAATGTAAATAAAATATTAATAATATTTAAACATGAAATTACACATTATACTGGATAATTTAAGACACTTTTATACAGCTTATAGTAACACTTAAAGGCTTAACTAGGTTAATTAGGTTAACTAGGCCGGTTAGGGTTATTGCAAAACAATGATTTGTTCTGTAGACTATCGAAAAAAAAAAAATAGCTTAAAGGAGCTAATAATTAAAAAATAATAATAATAAAAACTTAAACACTGCTTTTACGCTAGCCGAAATAAAACAAATAAGACTTTCTCCGGAAGAAAAAATATTATCAGACATACTGTGAAAATGTCTTTGCTCTGTTAAACATAATTTGGGAAATATTTAAAAAAGAAAAAACTCAATTTAAAGGGGGAATAATAATCCTGACTTTAATTGTATATGGCAAGTCAAACAGCAATTCAAATTTATTTCTTAGTTTTTTTTTTTTTTTACTTAATATTCTCCTTTGTTTAATCCATGCCAAAATATCTGGCATTTAATCTGACTTGTTTTGAATATGTGTAGTGTAGGTCAGCGTGTCTGTGGATGGGTGCGTGCACGCAAAGACATAGACATGGATATTGTTCTTGTAATTCAATCAACCAAGGGAAGTAATCTAATTTCTCTGAGCTGCTAAAATATGTATCCCTATACAGACAGAGAGCCATCATAACAGGGGATTCCATCTTGCAGTACAGAGAAACTCAGAGATCATGTGTATATATATATATATATATATATATATATATATATATATATATATATATATATATATATATATATATATATATATGGTAAAGTTGCTGAGACCTTTATTTTACTATTTATTTATTTCATTTTTTTTTTATATGGAAGTGTTGTTGATGAGGGACCAGCAGGGACCATTCAACCTGCAGACTGCAGTGTGGGTCCTAACACCCCAGTATATTAATGGGGACTCTCTACTGCTCAGGGAGCACCTTCTATCGCATGAGACTTTAAACCGAGGTCCTGACTCTTTGTGGTCATTAAAAATCCCGGGATGTCCTTGAAAAAAAGAAGGGGCTTAACGACATTCTGGCCAATTTTGACAACAGGCCTCTGTCCATCATGGCCTCCTAACCCTCCCCATATCCTAACTGGCTTTATTACTTAGTCTCCTCTCTACCAACCAGCTGGTGTGTGGTGTGTGTGATCTGGCGCATTATGGCTGCCGTCACAATATCCAGGTGGATGCTGCACACTGGTGGTGGATGAGGAGAGTCCCCTCATTGCTTTAAATGTCTAGAAAATTGCTATATAAATGTAAGGAATTATTATTATCATTATCTTTACGTACCTCCAAATAAAACAAAATATTGAGGTAGGGAGCAGGGCTTTCTTTTTTATGCATCATTCCCTCATAGCAAACTAACGGTACCAAAAATGGTACATTGTAAAAAAAAAAAAAAAAAAAAAAAAAAAAAAAGTGATTAATTAATTTAAAAAAAAGAGAGTACACTTGTTGCCTTATTATAAAGTCAACTTGTTGCTTTTAAGGCAAAAGGTTTACTCACTGTTTTTTATTAATCAACTAATCACTTTTTACAGTATATTTACACCAAAAGCAGCAAGCGAGTCAAAGTAGCCGGAAGTCATTCATGTTCAATGGGAGCTGGCGATGGGAACAGCCCGTTACACAGGGCGTCAGCATCAACGATTCCCATTCACTTTGAATAGGTTATGTCAAGCGTTGCTAAACTAAATTGTGGGTTCATCTGCGCTGCTTTAGCGGCATTGCTCGCTGCAGAAGTTGAGACTTTCTCAACTTTTCAAGTGCCGATGGAAGCATAAATCAATCAGATTGTTGTATGCAAACACGACAGCTTAGACAGTGGCCGATTGCTGACTAATTTAACTAGCTGACACTGCTTTGATGCTTTGATGACAAAAGTGTTTTTTATTCTCTATTCTATTATGGTAATGAGCTATGCAGAGTTTGGCAGCAAGCAATCGGAATGTAGAAGTCCACCGCTTGAGAGGAGTCCAGAGATCACAGTCCTGTGAACTTTGGTTCTGACCACAGTTGTTCCCAAAGGTTTGATTATTGAGGTTGCCGGACTTGCAAATATTTCAAATGTTTTCTTTCAGGGACATACATTAAAAAAGTTACTGGCGAGTTACTGATGTGAATACATTATTATTATTATTATTCATTCATTCATTTTTTTGTCGGCTTAGTCCCTTTATTAATCCAGGGTCGCCACAGCAGAATGAACCGCCAACTTATCCAGCAAGTTTTTACGCAGCGGATGCCCTTCCAGCCGCAACCCATCTGGAAAACATCCACACACACATTCACACACACACTCATACACTACGGACAATTTAGCCTACCCAATTCACCTGTACCACATGTCTTTGGACTGTGGGGGAAACCGGAGCACCCGGAGGAAACCCACGCAAAGGCAGGGAGAACATGCAAACTCCACACAGAAACGCCAACTGAGCCGAGGTTCGAACCAGCGACCCAGCAAGCTTCTTGCTGTGAGGCGACAGCACTACCTACTTTGCCACTGCCTCGCCTATTATTATTATTATTATTATTATTATTATTATTATTATTATTATTATTATTATTATTATTGGTTATTTTTTTCTTTAAAAAGTGGGAATCTCATGTGACAATACAAAGTACAGTATTACTGCTTCAGAGTTTTTCAGACACATGGACACATATTGGATAATTAGGTGGAGCAAAGCTACACCACATGTAACTTGATCTTCTATTGTTAAATCAATTGATAAAAAGTGTGCAACATTTACATGCTAGAAAGCTTGTTTTATGCGGAAATATAACTGATTTAAAACACTGTCGCCAGGGTAGCTAGAGCGAACTTTGACGCTTTTACTGCCTTCAGTGTGAACGGACAGTAAGAGAGGTTAAGAATATTCTTGCTGAAGCTAATAAACCTCAATCAACCAAGAAGGATTGTCAATCTAAACTTAAAAAATTCACAGACACATCTTATTGTTTACCTAAAGAATAGCAATGTGCGCCAGCAAAATATTTATTGATCTGACATGTATGTTTGCGCGAATAGTGTTGGGCAATAATTTTGTTGGACATTAAACCAAATCGTGTTTTAAACGGATGTCTAGAGGGCCAGGAGACTCTTATTTAAAACATACACAAGTGAAGAGGTTTAGCCACCCTCTTTCAGTGCGATTTCTTTCTTCCTCACAAACAAAAGGCAGTCAATTGGGTGCTAAAAGAGAAGAAAATTAATCTGCAGTTTATTTTAATAAGCCCCCAGTAACTGTAGACATGTGTGCCTAAACTGCCTCTGAAACCGCAATCAGCCCTTCTGGAGCTCAAAGCTGCTGGATAAAGACACTGAAACTAATTTCTTCTATGGGCTCAGGGGAGGATGCACGTGTGTGTTTAGTGTGTGTGCGAATGTGTGGGTGTGGAAGGAAGGGATAAGCGACTGTCTGCAGGTGCAAAGGCTAAGAGACTCCATTGAAGGAGTCTCTTTTTTATAGGCGCCTGAATATCAAGACGTGAATATGAATTTTTAATGGCGTTGAACATAGCCGGTTTTGGCGTAATGAAGTCTCTCCGTCTTTCTTGCCTTTATGGGCTGATTGATCTTCATGCCTATTAGTCTTTCATAAGTTGTGATGAATAGATCTTTCTTGCAGAATTTTGCATGGAAATCAGCGAGCTTGTTCTCTGCGAATGCATGCGAGACGTTTCTATTGTGTGAAGCAGATGCAAAAACCATTCTGAAGTGGTAGTTTTAATAACCCTGAAAACCGTGATTTTAACTTTTTCGTTCCCATTTTTTTTTTGTGTATACACTTCTGTTGGTCTTTGATGACTTGTATGGATGTTTGAACAGCTAATTCTGTAAATATCGGAGACATTTTTAACAGTATTGAAACGTGGAGGAGTAAATGAGGCGAAATGCTATCCATGGTCCTGAACCTCTTATAATGAGCTGCTCTCCAGACCTGCTGCATGCATAACCAGATTTTTGTGCTTGTGAGAGCAATTCAGAGCTTTCAGCACTATTACAATAGTTTATCAAATAATCTGAAATCTTTCTGGTCACTATGATATTAGCTCATTAAATATATTATATTATATTATATTTAAATATCAAGGGGAATGTGTTTGCCAAGCTCCATATGTATGATTGTATAAAATAATATATAAATAGAATAACAAAATGATATTACATCCATACATTAAGTTTTTATTTTTTTATTAGTAGTATTATTTTTGTTATTTCAAAATACTAAGTATTTGTATTTTTATTGTTGTTATTTCACAGTTGTGTAATTATTGTGCAATGTTTAATAATGCATATAATAATAATAATAATAATAATAATAATAATAATAATGATGAGGATGATGATGATGATGATGATGATAGATGTATAAATAGTGTTGTTGTTGTTGTTGTTTTAAATTATTGTATGTTATGTTTGAAAATACGTACTACTACATCTAAGAACAACAACAAACAACAACAACCACAAACAAAAACCATCAGTAACAAAAAAAAATGCCATCAACCTTCAACAACAACCACCACCAACCACAACAAAAACCATCAACAACAACCACCCCCAACAACAAACTCCACCACCATCATCAACAACAACCACCACACTAACAACAAAAGCTATCAACAACAACCACTAATACCAACAACAACCATCATCAACAAAACAGCAACACCAACAACCAACAACTTCCAACAGCAACGACCACCACCAACAACAACCTTCACCCCCACCATCAACAACAACCACCACCAACAAAAATCATCGTCAACAAAAACAGCAACACCAACAACCAACAACCTCCAACACCAACAACCACCATCAACAGTAATCACCACCACCACAACAACCAGCAACATCCAACAACAACCACCACCACCAACAAAAACCCTCATCATCAAAACAGCAACACCAACAACCAACAACTTCCAACATGAACAACCACCACCAACAACAAAAAAACATAATCAATAACCTCCACCACCAACAACAAAACCATCAACAAAAACAGCAGCACCAACAGGAACACCCACTACCAACAACAACAACAACTAACAACCACCACCAACAAAAAACATCAACAAAACAGCAGCACCAACAGCAACACCCACCACCACTATCATCAACAACAACAAGTAACAACCACCACCAACAAAAAACATCAACAAAACAGCAGCACCAACAGCAACACCCACCACCACAATCATCAACAACAACTAACAACCACCACCAACAAAAAACATCAACAAAACAGCAGCACCAACAGCAACACCCACCACCATTATCATCAACAACAACAACTAACAACCACCACCAACAAAAAACATCAACAAAACAGCAGCACCAACAGCAACACCCACCACCACTATCATCAACAACAACAAGTAACAACCACCACCAACAAAAAACATTAACAAAACAGCAGCACCAACAGGAACACCCACCACCACTATCAACAAAAACAACCACCACAACAACAACCAACAACAAAAATCTTCCCCCCCCAAAAAAAGAAAAACAACCAATAACAAAACCTACAACCACCCACAATAACCATCACCACCAACAGCAACAATCACCACCAACAACAAATACAGAAACCACTACAACCACCAACACAAACTAACAAAAATCATAAACAACAACCACCACCAACAAAAACCATCATCAAAATAAAACAGCAACACCAACAGCCATAACCACCTAACAGCAACAAACCACCAACAACAACAACCATCAACACTACCAACAACAATCACCACAACCACCACCACCACCAACAACAACAACCACCACCAATAACAACCACCAACATCCAACAACAATAACCAGCAACAACCACTACCGAGAACAGCTATCACCACTATCACTACCAACAACAACAACCACCAATAACATCCAACAACAACAACCAGCAACAACAACAATTATTATTATTACTATTATAATGTTGTCTGCTAGTAAAAAATCATACTGCTGTACTTAGAGTAGTTGTACTTTAAAAGTAACTATTATTAGAGAAACTAATATTAGAATGCCATCTACAGATGTTCTTAAAATAGTGTGTCCTGCTACACTGTTGTTGTTTTTTTAGACTGCACTCCCGTCTCTATGTCCAGAGTGTGATGCTTGGAATTTTCCATGCTTCTTTGTTCCCACTTTCAGCAACAATCAAGGCTCTCCCTTGATAGTGTTGCATGCAGAGATGCAATTCAACTAACTCTCATCCACCCTCATGCACTGACAGGGTCTGCATTATGACTCACAAGCTCCATTTAACTATACCGTGACTTTATTACGACGCTCCATAAAGAACCTTCATAAACCTCCACTAATAAACATGAGATACAGAAAAAACAAACCTAACACACAAAACATGGCCACAGTGAAAAGGACCAGAGCCGCTATAAAGCACAGCTATTTTTGTGGCCTGAAATAAAGATGCTATTGTGAGCAGGCTAAGATTTGCATTAGGAATTCAACTGATGAATATGTAGTGGAATTTCATGTCTTTGATATTCCGTGCATTGTCGGGTCTGTATGTTTTAATTGGGAGGCAGCTTTGAATATTCATAAGCTGCCGCTGTGGTTCTTTCATGCATTATGGGTTAAATTGTGTATTTTCTATGATTGAAGCCAAAATTCCAGTGGTTTAGAACTTTGTTTTTCTCATTTGGCCAAGGAGACTTAGATGCAACCAATAAAAAGGATTCTCACATAAAACTAGATATATATTGTCTTTCAAAAGAAAATAAAATGTAGTCCCCAGAAAGTGTCTGTGAAAATTCAGTTCAAAATATCCTAGAAATCATTAATCATGTCAAATTTGCACCTTTTACCGTGTGATCAAAAACACAGTTTTGTATATGCACACCTTAAATGCAATTGATCTTCACCTTCCTGATGAGGGCAGTTACTTTACATTTTAGTATTCTGACACTACAGACACAACAAAACAAGCGAATCTCATAGTGCAGAAATGACAGACTAAATTTGCAGTCACACGGCACTTTTCAGCTCATAGGCGTCCGTTCATACCAACCCAAGCTCATTCTGGAAACGTAGCCCTGCGGACGTTTCTGGAGACCGCGATTTACATGGCCGGAGGTACGTAAAGGTCGCGTTTGTTTTTTTTCGAGCGAACGCTGCGGGGCGGTGTGGCACCGCTCCGCCCCTCCTCTTCGCGCTCGCCAGCTCGCCTCCGAGCTTAGCTCACAGCTTTGCGTAGGCAGAGCGGAGGCCCCGGAGGAGGAGCCAGAGCCGGCCACGGTGGACGATGACCGGGATCGAGTCTGGGGAACAGCAGGTTCCGGAAATCAGGTAAGACGAAAAACGGAATCTGAAAAATAAGGGTGAGAACGCGGCGGGATCCGAAAACGCGGTCGAAATCGAAGACACAAACGCGGTCGAAATCGAAAGACGAGGGCTTTAGCCGATCCGGCGGCTTTTTGCGTGAGAACGGCATAGACGCGAACGCCGCGCACTCCTGAGAGGCGCCTCACAGTAGCCTCTCGCAGATCCGAGAAAACAAAAAAACGCTCGAATACGTACCACCCGGGACGTAAATCGCGGTCCACAGAAACGTCCGCGGGGCTACGTTTCCGCAATGAGCCCGGGTTGGTTCATACACATGCAAAAAATGCAGACTGAAAATGCAAACTCACATGACAAGTTTAGCATGTTGCTGCATTCCGAAGTTCAAGCTTGGTGAATCATCTTCATTTCCATCCGCTTATTCGGGGCCAGTTCGTAAGGGCAGCCGTCTAAGGAACAACTCCCAAGGTAGGCGTCCTGGAGTTATCCGAAACAGATGCCTGAGCCACCTCAGCTGACTGTTCTCGATGTGGAGGAGCAGCAGCTCTATTCCAAGCTCTTCTCGGGTGACTGATCTCCTCACCCTGTCTATAAGGGTGCGCCCTGCCACCCTACGAAGGAAACTCATTTCAGCCGCTTGTATCTGAGATTTTGTCGTTTCAGTCATGACCCAAAGCTCATGACCATAGGTGAGATTTATTTTGGGAGTATTATAACTAAAACCTTAATATATGAAATAAAAATAAATAATAATATTAATAATAATAATAATAATAATAATAATAATAATAATAATAATATATTTTTAACTTTTATTTAATGTTTAAAATGCAAATCCACTTAGATTATCTTTATTTGGTAAATAAAGCAAGTTTGTCATATAATATATATAGTGAAAGACAGAAAATATTACTGTACAAACCACATTGTACACAAATCAGATGAACATTTTTTTTACATTAGTCAATAATGCTACGGAATTTAATAAAAAAAACTGAATAAATCTAGATTTACAAACAATTACTCAAGTAAATAAACAAAATTATTGATGAACTAAAAATCTGTGGAAAAGCTGGAGAATTTAGAAAATTCTGCGTTTTAGAGTTCCTTTTTGCAGGACAAATAGAGTTAGAAATTATTTTATAATGGTGGCCATTAGGTCATTAAATTAGTTCAGGGGGGAGGGAGATGCACCTACAATGTGGTGTATGGTATGTTGTGTGGTAATATTTTATAAATGTGTACATGGAACTGCGCCTGTGTTATGGCACCTTGCTGCAATTTTTGTTTCCCTAAACGGGATAATAAAGTTGTGTCTGAGTCTGTCTGAGGTGAATTGTGTAAGATAAAACTGTAGTGTATGTGTGTGAATGAGTGTGTATGGATGTTTCCCAGTGATGGGTTACAGCTAGAGGGGCATTCGTATGTTGGATAAGTTGGCCATTCATTCCGCTGTGGCGACCCCTGATTAATAAAGAGATTAAGTCGAAAAGAAAATAAATGAATGAATCAAACCTAATTATACTAGTTAAACATGGAAAAAGTCTGATTTTCATGATATGATATTTCGAGAACCGACTCTGTGATGCAATAGCACTGGCAGGGATTATGTTTGTCAACACAAATAAGACCTCAAAAGCCAGTCGCCCTCATTAAAACAGCCCTGTTTCCAGTAAGTGGTCTCTGACCTGAGAGAGATATTGCTGTATCTCTATCTCACGCAGGAGGAAAGGGGGGCGTACATTCCTCCTGTCATTGATTGGCACACTTGTGGCTCATATTGGGCATTGTGATGGATAGTGGAGCAGAATTTAAGTGCACTGAAGTGGAGAGGAGAGGACCCAGTGTGGCCCAGCTCAGGGGCCAATCAGCCAAAAGCTATTAGCTTCAAACAAGCTTAGAAACACCTCTAAAACCCACCAAAATCTGCATATTGACACACAGATATGCAGAGACATGTTTTGCAGCATTGTGCTACTGTAATGAGCTTGCACAGTGTATATGTAAACATACACAAATAAGCTCAGTTCATTTAACATTGACTATTATAACAATACTATATACTATATATATAATATAAAATATAATATATAAAAAATACTTTTGGGCGAGGCAGTGGCGCAGTAGGTAGTGCTGTCGCCTCACAGCAAGAAGGTCGCTGGGTCGCTGGTTCGAACCTCGGCTCAGTTGGTTTTTCTGTTCTGGAGTTTGCATGTTCTCCTTGCCTTCATGTGGGTTCCCTCCAGGTGCTACGGTTTCCCCCACAGTCCAAAGACATGCGGTACAGGTGAATTGGGTAGGCTAAATTGTATGTAGTGTATGAGTGTGTGTGGATGTTTTCCAGAGATGGGTTGTGGCTGGAAGGGCATCCGCTGCGTAAAAAAACTTGCTGGATAAGTTGGCGGTTCATTCCGCTGTGGCGACCCCGGATTTATAAAGGGACTAAGCCGACAAGAAAATTAATGAATGAATAAATACTTTTATTCTATTCCCCTTCATCTGTTTAGCATGTATGTGTGCAGCCACCCTCGTTCATTCGTCCACTCTTAAGATGTTTTGATTGTAACATTTATAGATTGTTAGTTGGCACTGTCACCTCACAGCGAGAAGGTCACTGGTTCGAGTCCTGGCTGGGCCAGTTGGTGTTTCTATGTGGAGTCTACATGTTCTACCCATGTTGACGTGGGTTTCCTCTGGGTGGTCCGCTTTCCCCTACAGTCCAAAATATATGCACTATAGGTAAATTGGTTAAACTTAATTGGCCGTAGTGTACAAGTGTGTTTGTGTGTGTGTGTGTGTGAAGGAGAGGGTATATTTCCCAGTACTGATTTCCAGCTGGAAGGGCATCTGTTGCATAAAACAAGCTGGAATAGTTGGCGGTTCATTCCACTGTTTCTACCCCTGACAAATAAGGTACTAAGTCGAAAGAAATGGAATGTGAACTGATTCAAAGAATATATAAACAGCACACACACACACACACACACACACACACGGTCAGGGCTGAGTTTTGTTAATCTGTTTAGTGAACTTTGGAAAGCATTTCCCTTGCCTTGCCTTGTAAGACCCTTGCTTTGTCTGTTTGTTTACATTGCTTGCAGCCTTAACTGACCACTCGACTGTTCTTTGACCATGACTCCTTTTTTTTGTATGTATGATTTTGAGCCTGTTGACCTTTGCCTGGCTGACCATTCTTGTAATTAATCTGCATTTGGATCCTTAACTCAGTTATAAGCATCCATCAGTTAGAGAATGAGTGAATGAATGAATGAATGAATGAATGAACGAACGAACGAACTAATGAATGAATGAGATGCAAATATGTTAGGCACTATCGATTACAATATAAAAGCAATTTGAACACTTTTTAAACCTAAACAACAGAGGAAAATTGCCACTCCAAATTCATAAACAAATGGTCAGACTTTATTTGAAGATTACCAAATCAACCATTTTTTGTCTTTTTTTTTTCCAGTGGATTAACTTGCAATGATTAATTGTTCGCCTAAAGAATAACAATGTGTGATAGTAAAATAAACATGATATATTTTGATTTATGCACAGAGCAAATCAGACAATCTTCCCATCCTAATTAGGCATGAATCTCTATAAAAAAAGTCTGAATTAGAGCTCTCAGTGAAATCTTTTTACCTTATTCTGCCACGTGGAAGTGCTCTTGTTTTTCGGTTGTTTAAGAACTTCCGATTTAGTTTCCTACGAGAGAATTGACTATGGATAATAAATGGCAGAAAATGGTCAAACTACTTGCTCTACAAACAAGTATGTTCATGACTATACAAAAAAAAGCAGAATAATATAAAAAGAACATTTCAGTTTGCAACATCAAGCAGCAGAACAAGCTATTTTTAATCGATGGAAGTGAATGAAAGCGAAAGTCTGGAGCCAAAAAGAGTCAAGTGGCTCCACCAATTCGTACATCAAGAATGAGGTCAAATAGAAAGTCAGTTACAATGCCCAAAACTAATCATCAAACAGACCGATTAGTAGAGCCAGACAGAATCTGAGGACGTTTTGTGCTTTTTCTGTAGAGAATTTTGTTAAAAAATCTGCGTATTTGTGAGGAATTATTTTGGAATATATGAATAAAAAATAATACCTTTTTAACTTTTATTTAATTTTTACAATGCAAATCCAATTAGATTCACTTTATTTGGTAAACGAAGCAAGTCTCTCATATAATACATCTACTAAAAGACAGAAAATATTACATAAAAAATTGTAATGCAAATAAACCATATGAATATTTTCATATTAGTCAGTAATATAACTGAAATTAATTTAAAAACTAAATAAATATAAATGAACACATTTACTCAAGTAAATAAACAGAATCAACATTGGGTTAAAAATCTGCGAAATTCTGTGCGAGCAGATTCCATGTGGGCCTATCGATTAGACAGACCTCACATGTGTAGTCATTTCAGTTTGGTGACTAGTATACATTTGGACTTTTATTAGACTACTATTAGATTTTCACTGACAACTCAAATTTCACCTAGCCTAGACATCTATATTTAGATATCTGTTAGATGTCTTTTAAACACACATACACAAACATGCACATGCTCACACACCTGCAGTAGATACTATAGGGAAAAGGATAGAGAGTCAGTTTATGAGTGTGTGCAACAGAGTGAGAATAAGAGATGAAAAGAAACTGGTAATTGGACTGGGAGTTCTAGACAGATTGACATATCCGACCAGAGCAATCCCCTTTACATATTGCTGGCACCATCACTAACACACACACACAACAGGCATGCACACACTGAGGTGCTTCTGGGAGCCAGATATATCATTAGAATGCATTATAAGCGCTAACATCTCAGATTTTCCTGTCTTTACTAATTAATCACTCCAAATATCACATCTCTTGGCTGAACAAGGGTTACTTGACAACTTTTTTTTTTTTTTTTAATTATGAAAGCTTTTAAATCTTCCAGAATTTGTCCCTGCTTGGTTTGATTTTGATTCAAATTTAATTAAAAGATTTATACACACAGTGAAATCAGATTTGAGATATATTATTATTTTTTTGTATTGTTTTAACTTTATTCTTCTCAATGCTATTTATTTACTACCATGATCGTTTTATTAAATAATAAATATTTCTACTAAATAAATAATAATTTTCTTTTAAAATAACTTTTTAATTTTATTTTTATGTTTTTTTTTCTACAAATAAAAGCTGGATTTTGGTTTTGGTGTCAACTCTTATAATTGTGATATTATGGTACTTTGCATATAATACATGTTTCTTGCTCTGTATAAAATGCTGTGATCAATTAGTCCTGAAAGCATATGTTTTAGGTCAGTGTAACTAATTGTACTAAACTAAGTTAACCATGTTCTAACTTAATATTATAAGTTAAGCTGTTTAAAGTCGGTTTACCATAATATAAATTTATTGGACTAATAAGGTTAATTTTATTCAGCTTAAAAACTTAAGGAAACCAGGAATTTTTTATTTATTTTTTATTTTATTTATTATTTATTTTTATTTTTTTTGCAATGTGGGTAATGCTACTTTTACCACAGAAAGAAATACATATTTAATATTATATATAATTTGATCTAACAAATGTAGACAAATGGTGAACAGAACCATTTTTATGAGCAATATGTTGCAGATATAGGTGACTAACGTACCTGAACATGAAAAAGTGACAAATTAAGGTTTTTAGTTATTTGTGATCCTGAAAAGCATATATAGTTTTTGACTTGTGTTGCATGTGTAAAGTTGGTAATGACAAAAAATACACCAAATGGCCAAAAAATAAGATTTTTTCTGCTAAAACACATCAGTACATTAAGTATAAATAAACTTTCATTAATATATTTAGTAAATTTTCAATTTGAAATACATTCACTGGTCACTTTATTAGGTACACCTTACTAGTACTAAGACTAGTACTAGTCTGGTGAATGTGGAGGTCATCTGAGTTCATTTAACTCGGAAATGATTTGTGCTTTATCACATGGCGTGTCATCTTGCTGGAAGTAGCCATCAGAAGATGGGTACACTGTGGTCATAAAGGGATGGACATGGTCAGCAACAATACTCAGGTAGGCTGTAGCATTGACATAATGCTCAATTGGTACTAATGGGCCCAAAGTGTGCCAAGCATATATCCCCCACACCATTACCACCAGACTGAACCATTGAGACAAGACAGTATAGATCCATGCTTTCATGTTGTTGACGCCAAAATCTGACCCTACCATTTGAATGTCACAGCAAAAATTAAGACTCAATAGACCAATCAACGTTTCTCCAATCTTATATTCTAGCCCCAGATTCTTGTTGTCAGTTGACAAGAGTGTCATCCAGTGTGGTCCTCTGCTGCTGTAGCCCATCTGCCTCAAGGTTCAACGTGTTGTGTGTTCAGAGATGCTCTTCTGCATACCTCGGTTGTAACTAGTGCTTATTTGAGATACTGTTGCCTTTCTATCAGCTGGAACCAGTCTGGCCATTC